>NC_065518.1:17013350-17313350 GCF_006386435.1 Epinephelus moara | reverse complement strand
GATAAAAAATACAAGGAGTGAAAAGGGGGAAATATTTTGACACGTTAAAGCTATTGCTGAACTTTTCCCCCTTAAGTTACTGACACATGCAGTCATGTGAATCATGTAAAAACATTGCAGCAACAATGAGAGTGTGTGTTTGCGGACATGTGGATTGTGTATGTTCAGACTTGTCACCACCAGTAATAGCTGCCTCTGTGATTGACAGACTTTGGCACGATAACAGCATATTTGCAGAAACAAACTTCGTGTGAGTTGAAATGACCATCAGCAAATGTCTATCGGATTAAAAAGATTTATATTTTACCACAAAACTCAATCATTGGATAAATTATGCAATACTGTTCCTAAAAAGTGCACTAAGTGCTTACAAATAAAATAAATGTTTTTTCTTTTTTTTTTATGAGCTGGGTGTTTAAATCTTTGGAAATCAAAGATGGATTTTAAAAATAAAAACAGAAAGACATTGCTGGGTGCCTCTTATCAGAGTGTAGTGTGTGTAATGACAATGTACAACACTAATATACAGTGAAATGATGTGGCATTTGTGCTTTGGGCCCTAGTCCAGCTTTACACTATGATATTTCCCAAGTTTATGACACAGTGTTTGACATTTTTAAGTCTTCTTTCAAGTGTATCCTACAGCATGTATCCTGTTAAAGTTATCAAAGAGGAATGTCTAAATTCAAAGACTGAAAAAGGGAAATTCATAACTGTTTCATTGGACCCTGACTAATAAGACAACTGCGTTATTTTGATTATATGCAATTACACAAACTTCACTTATCTGAAGTGTAACGACAAGCAAGTGAAGTCTTCCAACGTCGGCCTGTGAAAACTGGCAAATTGCAAATAATCCTTGCTTTTGTAGGAGTGGACTATGTACTATGCACTTGACCCAAAATCTCATGAAACTAATCACTACACAGCAAAAAGATCACACCTTCCTAGCCATACGTATATGACATTCTTTAACATGACATTAACCCACTTCATGGGACATTAAAGAACCTGAGGATGCCAGCGTGCTGCTACCGACTTAAACTTGCTAGGAAGGCTGAGACACTGAGCCTTTGGCAAAAAGCGTCGTCACGTGTTTCTGCTCAGAGGAGTGTTGTCTTTTTCTGTTGTCTCCGACAATTGACGGCTGAAAACGTGGAAACACAGATAGCTGAAAATGATGTGATCCATTTTCCAGATGCTTTTTCCCCCCTCTAACAATGCATCAGACGGGGTTTGTAATTAAAGCAGCTCCCTTGTGTCTCCTATGGCAATCAAAAGGTTTGTAATCACTGTCTGCTTTTCAAGTGGGGATTTCTATAGACTTTATAAAGGCTTTCAAACCTGGTTTCCAATTTATTTTCCTATGTAATGGTGACAGAGTATTGTACACTGCACAAATGCACTGGACTGCATTAGGCAGGTTTATGATCTATTTCTGGAGAGACTTCTCTCAGAACACTAAATGTAAATTACTTCAAATATTCAAAACCCATTTCGTGTAATAAATGCAAGAGCCATTTTTAGCCCGAGGACTCCTGACTGCTCTGTACATTTCCTTTCAACATCTATTACCAATGCTGGAAAATGGAGAGACACATATTCAGATATGATTCCACCGAACCCACAAAAAACTGGCAGCAAATTTTCCGGGCCGGTGGAGTAACATGAATATTTCACAATGCCTGTCAAAGAAAAGATCAGATCAAATGTGACGCCATTATTCCGAAGAATAACCTGAAGAAGAGGAAGAAGTTTCACCATCAACACATGAACGCGGAGTGCCACTGTAAATATTTTTTTCTTTCCTTCACGGAGTGCCTGTTTTTCGGGCCCAACTACACATGCAAAATGTCATATGTGCTCCAAATGTGCAGTGTCCTGCTGGGCCTGAATCATCCCTGAATGCTTTGACCGCTTAGTCAGTACCTGAAACAGTCGGTCGAGTCGGTCAGTCGAGTCAGTCAGCGGTGTCGTACAGTACAGTCATTTCAGCTGGCGGTCAGTTGAAATACAGTTCTTTCGTCAGCATAGAGACCACGCAGGGAATCTGCTTCTTCTCGCTGAAGCGTGGGTCTTCAGACCAGGACTCAAAGCTGGTGGCCACCATGTAGTTGACCCGTGTCAGGATCTGCATGATCTCCAGCTGCTTGCCGAACTCGTTGAGGACGTTGCAGAGCGCCTGGACAAACCAGGAGCCGCGCCCAGGGTTTCTCCATGAGTAATACCCTGGAAAATCAACATAAGTCAGCAATAAAACTTTGAAGCTAGGTTCCTAGGAGACTGTTTATCAATATATCCAGCACAGGTATGTGACGGGCCCAGTCAGCAGAGGAAAATATTAGCATTGTATGTTCCTGCAAACCAAGGATACTTAACATTTGTATGTTTCATACACATCATATTGACATTTCTAAAGTGATCTAACCCCCCAATTCCAACCCGTGATGCTGAGTACCAAGCAGGGAGGCAATGGGTCCCATTTTTATAGTCTTTGGTATGACCCAGCCTTGGGATTAAACCCACAACCTCCCAGTCTCAGGGTGGACACTCTACCACTAGGCCACTGAGCTGGTCATTGCTTTGTATCCATCAGGGATAGTGCCACAAAAGCAGTTGTTGGTGCGTCCGCGACATTGGTGCATTTCCCGCCTGAATAGTGCCATGAAAGTGGTTGTTTTTTTACCGAGACATCGCTGCGTTGCCTGCTGGGATAGTGCCACAGAGAGCGGTTGTATTTTAGCAAGTCATTGTGGCATTTCCACCAGGGATTGTGCCATGAAAGTGGTTGTTTTTTTACCGAGACATTGCTGGGATAGTTCAACCAAAAGCGGTTGTTTAATATAACAAGACATCGCTGTGTTTCCTGCTTATTTAGTGCCATGAAAATGGTTGCTTTTTACCAAGATATTGCTCTGTTTTTTAGCCAGGATAGTGCTAAAAAAAAGAAGCTATTTTAAGCCAAAACAACATCTTTTCCTGACTATAACCAAGTGTTTTTGTGCCTTAACCTAATAACATGTTAACCACAATTTTGTCGAAACATAAAGAATTGTTAAGTTTCATTGTATCCGCTACATCAGTGATTCCGAACTGGTGGGTCGCAGTCCAATGTGGGTCTCAAGTCTATTCTGAATGGACTCCAAGTGACTCGCAAACTTGTCAAGTTCCTGCTGTATAGTGAATGACTAATGGACAGACACTTGCCAGAAAGCAAACTAGCTCAAGGACATGGCCAAACAAAAGTGTGACACTTAATTTGTTTAACTGTGTGGACCTTAAACGACTTGAATGACTAAGAAGAAATCTGGACCCTGTGGTTGGACCAGTTGGGAACCACTGCGCTACATAATAATGTACAAATGCAGTAACGTACAATGCCAACATTTATTCTGGCGAGTTGTTGTGACAGGTACCCAGAACACTTTCACTTCAAGCATTCATTAATTTGGCGATAACAACATTAAAGTAAAACTTGGCTTACCTGGCACAGTGGAGTAGGCAAAGAGGAAATCTGCCTCTACAGGGATCTTATGTCTTGGATTTGCATCCGTCTCCAGGGTATCGTTTGGCGGCCCCGAATCTGTCTGTATACCATCATCAAATTCGGAACCCCTGCAAGCCTGGTGAAGTAAATGAAATGACATTTCATTGTGATCCTGAGTAGCTTTCTCAACGATGACCTGGTGAAGCAATTAAAAATTAACTGTTTTTAAAAGCTGAGACGAGCAAACTTTTACACAACAGCTCACATCTGTCCACAGGGAGAAACTGAGAGCCATTTTAATCTGTCTTGTCAACAGAAAGAACTGATAAAGACACATTCTTTTTCTCATTCAACCCTCATATAAATGTATGATTGAAAGTCTTGGGAAATTCCTACCTGGATGAAGAAGAGTTTGGGCTTTCCGACTAAGCTTTTGCACATGTCCCCTCTGAACAGTGAGGTCATGGACTTGATGGGCATGGCTCCGTCTGTTCCGTAGATCATGCCCTCCTCACCATGGCTTAGCAGGATACAGGCGAAACACGAGCTGTCACTATGGTCTTCCTCCGAGGCTGACCAGCACACACATAGACAAACACTCAACTTTTAGCTCGGCTCAGGCCTCATTAAACTTTTAAATTTATGAAGAATGTCAGTAACTTAATGGTCCAGTCTGGAGTTTATCATCACTTTGTTCATTCAAAGAATATGAGATTGCAGCTTAATTATAACCTCTATTAAGAAAGTACTATTACGGTCATATTGGTAGTCTGCCTTTACTTCAAAGTGAAACATTTTCTCATTTCCCCTATTAATTAACCCTGCTTTCATGGAGGTGAGAATGATCAATATTGTTGAAACTGTTGTGGTGAATTTGGAGGCTTTTCTGTTTGAAGTGATGCTGAATTGTATTGTGTATACTGGGATGTGTTTGACCACCCAATGTATATCGATGTGAGTAGATTAAATATCAGACACAGCTCTCATCCCAATGAAACACAATACAACTGAACAGCACCACAAACCAGAGCATCTTGAATGACCATGGAGGTGAATCAATAACTCTCCAAAACAACATCAGCAACTACTGAACATTTTAACCTTCACTGTGGAAAGACAGGGTTCCTTCAGCTTAAGGCAAGTTAGATTTAGGACTTTCAAAAACATTTTTTATGCCTCTTGAAAAACATGAACTGACATCTATCATTTCCCCAGATGTTGTTTATTGTAACATAAAAAAGAATTTTGGGGGACGTATTATGGCGGGTTTCTTAGCGATTTTGTGTTTTTCATTCTGTATGTGGGATTCCACTACCTTGATATCTATTGTGCCAAGTTTGGAAAAATCTTTTTGCATAAAATACATTGAGCCTCATATGCACAGCTTGTATCGATTTCAGCCTTGCTGCCAGATCTTGGTTAAATAGCCAATATTCATTAAATGCAGGTTAAGCGACAGCTAGCTAGCAGACAGTGGATTCTCTGCTCTGAGCAGCCAGAAACAAAATATGAGTGTTGGTGGTTCCACTATCCTGATCTGCATGACATTCATGTAAAAGGCATTCAGTAATTAATTTTAAAAGACAGATGTTAACCAATCATTTCACACATACATTCAACGTCTAAGCATTTTTAAGAGTTTTAAAAGGTCGATTTAAGACACTATAATACCAATTAATGCTTTTAATGCTTTTTTAAGGATCTGTGTGAACCCTGTAGGATTCAATGCCGAACCACTGGATCAGACTGCACTAAGTTTGGTGTACCTAACAAAGTGGCAATTGAGCATATGATAAAATTCAAGAGATTTTTAAGGCATGCCTGTCCTCCACTGTCCACTATCTTAGCTATCGTAGCAAGTAGTTTTCAAGGCTATTTGTTGGGATTGGTAGAAAACTGAGTACACTCTAGTATCTGTGTATTTATCACAAGTAATATCCTGATATTCAACAACGTTATTGCATATTTTCCTCATATGAAGCAGCCCTGTCCGCACTCCAATAGTTCCACATTGTTACTTACCCACATGAAAGAAACAAGAACAGTGTGAGGACTTCCTTCAGTACTCACCCTCTCTGAGAAGACGCTCCATCTTCTCACATGTCTGATCGTTGTAGATGCAGACGTCGAAGCCCAGGCTCTTGAAGCATTTGAACAGCTCACCTGCGTCTCGGTCCGTGCCATTGCGTACATTCATCCCTGCCAAGACAATCTGCTTAGAACACACGCTCTTCTTTATGCAATGAAACTTAGTAAGATTGAATGAGGTGCGCAAAGTGTTCGCTGTACCTGTCTTTTCATCAAAGTTTTTGTTGTTGATGATGATGCACTTGCCCACTCGCTGGTGGCTCATCTTATACTGGAATGTTGGTGAAACAATTCTGTAATGGCTTTCAGAAGAGTAGTCCTGCTCCCGCGTCTGGCCATCCTTATTCTTCTTACTAACAGAGTCAGAGAGAAATGAAAATGGAAAACACGGACAGTTACTTCATGGCAGCATTCTTAAAAATTAAAATGTAGCATTAAACTCCTGAATTTTTTTTACTTTTGAGCGTTCAGCTGATCTTTTGAAAAGGCTGCTACTTGTGTAGAAATAAAGTAGAGACACACAAATCACATCCACATCATTACTCCTCCATCAGTGTCTTTTAGACCTTACACAACCAACTTAAACAACAAGTAAAAAAGAACAGTGATAGAAATTAAAATAACAATGAATTTAAGAAATGGACAAGCCACTCAATATCTTAACTTCCACAATGGTAATTCTTATCTTACATGGCAGCGTCTTGCCAAAGAGAAACATTAAGACAATATTCTTGATTCTTACACTGACCTGACGATGTCTTTTAAGCCCAAATGTTCCTTCACATAACAATCACTTCAACATAAGTTAATGCCAAGACTTCAAATGCAAGAAAACCACGTGAAACTGACTCACTCTGATCCACTTACTCAGCAACCAAAGAGTACATACATTTTCAAATAAGGCATTAATGTCGCAGCCAAATTTGGTCGCAGTAATCCACCGTCTGATTGAAGAAGAAACTAGAACATTTTTGTTTACGGCAGATATTTAAAAAATCAAAACCACGTCAGTGAGTTAATCTTCCACGAGTGACAATTCTCACAGACCTGTCATATTTCCATTCTTTAAAAGATGCATCCAGATAGCAAAGCCAACAGTGGCCCATTGGGGGCTCAGAAAATCCAGGCTTGTTCCAGAAGAGCCTAGTCATCAAGTTACTCCGGCACGGGAACAATACACGGCAATGCACGCTAACAGTCTCATGCACATACACTCGCAGTGTAGTGGCAGCCCAGCCATATTCTAATACACATGTGATCCAGAACTTTTTCAAGCCCCCCTCCCATCTCCAAATTGTGCCAACATACTGTACCAAACAATCGCGCGAGGGTGGGCAAAGAGCTGCAACTCTGTTCTGCTGTGGGCTGGGCATGGCAGAAAGAGGAGCAGGTAGAGGAGGACGGCGAAGAGGAATATGAGGCGGTTGCGTCCGTCTTACCTGGGTTCGTCATTAAGCGCTACGCCACTCTGCATCTGAAATGCGTTGGTTTTGTCTCGTTTCTTTTGTTTTCCCCCAAAAAAAGAGTATGTTTCTCCAGACCTGGCAGCTTAATTTTTGGCTGTGTGCTAGGATACTGACATGCTCTCTGTACTGGATGGACACCTGACTGGGCCAGCGGGTGCTGAGGACAGGGGCGGCGCACTGTGAGCCCCCTGAGTCAGCAGCCTTGCCACCACACCAGTGCTTTCTAAAGGCCTATTCACACATGGCCCCTGCGCCTCGCTCCCTGCTGAGGTCAGACAGGGCAACAAGTTGCTCCTCTGCTGACAGGCACAGAATCCACCTGTACGGACATACTACATACTGTGAGTGCCTGATTGCCTCAACTTTAGAGCTGGAAAGGTACTACTAAAAAAAAACATCCATCACTGAGAAAACAGCCGCTTTGCTAAACACCTTAACACACTACAAATAACCAATGAGAAGTCTTGGTTATTAGTAATTGTGGTCTGGATTTAAAGAAGTAAGGATTTCGTAGCATCTAGCAGTGAGGACTGCAGATTGCAACCTGTTGAAACGTCTTGGTTAAAATTCCTTCAGTGTTCATTGTTCAAGAGGTTTTTACCAGTACTTCAATTATCTGAAGAGGCCTCCTCCAGATGATTTAAACTGGTAAAAACACTGAATAAAGCGATTTAATGTAAAAAAAAAAATAAAAAATCTGTGTTTTCCCAATGCTGCTAGTCGCGGAAGTCGCCAACGCAAAAAAAAGCAAGTGGCCCTATCTAGAGCCAGTGTTTGGTTTGTGCTTCCTGAGCAACTGTACAGTAGAAACATGGTGATGCAACATGGTGGATGAGGATGGGACGAAATAATGTGGTATCAGTTTTATGAAATACCTCTAAATATGGTGGTTATATTTTCTGTCAGGCAACTTTGACTAAGTGGCAGAAAAACCACATCATTCAGCAGATGACATCATTTCTTAATATGTCTTCTTAATATGGCAATTCATCCTAATTAATGAGGCAATTCTACCCATTTAAAATAAAATTCATTTTGTTATTTTACGCTTTAAATAAAAGAAGCTTGGAGTAAAAATATAAATGTGAGACATGTTCATTCATGGTGTCTGGGAGAACAGTGGACAAATGTTCCTCTGCTGCAAAGGTGCACAGTGCCACCTTGTGAGTCAAACTGGAACAAACAGAGGCTACTCGCTCACGTGAGTCAGTGTCACACTTTTAAAAGACAGTATCAGGCGCAAGACGTTCTGAAATGGCCCGTACTCTACAATATCACACCGAGTGCACATATCTGCAATTTTAGACTCTGCTGCAGTACAGTCTAATTTTGAGCAGCCACTTGAGGACTGACATTAGTCCCAAAATTGACTTTAAAATCCTTTCCACGCTCCTTGCCCCATTACTCTAATTAGGCCATCCAAAACTGGGTTTCTGTGTCAAATCAAGGACATGTGTTTTATATATTTATTTTTTTACATTTTGATGAGTTGAGGCTTGAGAGGAACAAAGGCACACTCACGTACAAAGAATGGTCAATCTTACTGAAAGGGTACAGGTACAGTTAATGTGAAGGCTCTTTGTATTGCAAGGAGCCCATAAGTAGGGCAGACGCCCCTGTAAAGCCCATGTAACATGTAAGCCCACTTGCACTTGCTACGATGGCTGACACACAAATGCAAATGATCCTATCTAGAGCCAGTGTTTGCTTTGTCCCTTCTGGGCAGCTATAGAAACACGGCAATTCAACATAAGGATCTCTGTGGATGAGGATTCGCTCACTATGTAGATATAAACAGTTAATTTTAAAGTTACGAAAACACAACAATTCTTATTTTCAGATGACTATACACTAAAGAAAGCATATTTATTATATTGTATTTCATTTCTGCCAATATACCCCCCTAAATCCTACACACTGAACCTTTAAACTGGGGCAGTATTTGGTGGGCTTAATAGGGATGTTCACCCTACTGTTTGAGTTAATAAATATGTCATAATATATGAGCGTTTGTGTACAATATGTTCATGTGGATGTGATATAAGACCACAGCAACAGTTTTACAACCACCACAAGAGAAAAGTGCAATTATAATACAGTAATATAGAGTAATATATGCAAAAATACTTTTAAAAATCGCACTAAAACAGCGCCCAGGGTGAAAATGGGGACAAAGGGACAAACCACACACACAGATATATCCTGCCACTGAACCACAGTGGTAGAGAACCACACTCAGAGGAAAGTGGAACATGACTGCAGCTGCAAAATACTCAAATCATGTGTATCTGGTTATACACAGCCTTCTTAACCACACATAAAAGAATAACAACTGGCAAGAATCACCAGTAAAATATCAAAGACCAACATATACATATATACAGTGTTAGGGAAGCTACTGGAAGAATCTAGTTTGGTTTATTAAAGCTTTAAAATAGTTTTAACAACTTTAAAAATGATCAAATTGTCAATGTGCATGTGATGTGAAATTATCAAAAAAGAAATAGCCTAATACTATAAGTTGCACGCCAGCGAAAAATGCCACTAATTTGAGTTTATCACATAAAGTGCCCACTTATTTACAGGTCCTAAACCAAAAGAAAAAATACCCTGCTCTTTATGTGAAAGTGGAAGGCATGTCAGGTTTGGTTTTGTATTAAATGTCCATCAGTCAGACACCTGCCTTCAGAAGCTTGAGTCCAGGTGGTGTTATTGCACCAAGCAGGATTACTCAGTGTACGTAACTTCCAAAAGAGCACGCAACAACTTCCCTGAACATGTGCTAATAGATAGTAATAATCAATACTTATGACTTATTGTGGTCAAAGGGGCTTCAACTGCAATAGAGATGCAAAGGTAACATAAAAATAAAAAATATTCCTATACTTTTATCTTTTATGATCTACATTTTGCCAACAGGTAAGAGTAAGAATGAAGTAAAATGACAGAATTATATATATATATATATTAGAAATGTGGACTTTTACATAGAAAGGCTTCACTCATTTTCACTAAAATATATTAAAAGATGTATAAATGAAATTAGACATAATGTTTGTAGTTGTTAAGTTGTCTACAAATTCAAATTTAATACTATTTAATGCCTTTTAGGCCTTATTGTTTTAAAACTGAATCTATGACATTTTAAGACTTTATAAGGAGCTGCAGACCCCCTGTAATGGATGTGTTAACAGCTGTCACATTATCCTACACTGTATGTACTACATGTTTCCTTATTTATTTACACCATGATAAAATGGTCGGTGTAGTTGTCCTAATAGTATTTGCATCATGGGTGTGAATTACAACAACCACCACACACCCGTTATCAGCAGAAAACAGTATTTAGGGCAATCTGATGTGACATTGCAGACTTTTAACTAATAAATATCACCATGGCAGTTACTTGCATTAAGACAATTACTTTTTGTATTAGGAGTTTTCAGTAATGTTATGTTTATATACACAAATGAGGCGTTATCTAATTAAATCCGCACTAATCTGCAAAACTATCTAATATCTCTTTTTCTCACTCCGTAAATCAGAAAATATTGTCATCAGCCATTAAAATTATCAATTATCACCATGTTTTTAGGAATAAAATGTTATATAAATCAGGCTATATATGATATATGCACAAACCCATGTGTAAAAACCATCAGAATTAGATGGGAAGTTTGGTGTAAATACAGCAAAGTACTAATTACATTTTCTCACTGTGCTTAACTCTGTATTGAAATAATCAATTCTCAGACACAAACTGGAGAGGGAATAATAATGGAAGTGAAAACGACAGTAAAAAATGTATACTGTCATACCTGGTCTCTAACAGTGAATTTGAAGTGGATTCAACGTTGTATGGACCAAACTATGTGGCTTTCCATGTTTAAATATAGCTACTAGGAATGTTGAAGAGGAAGTCACATACCCAAACAATAGAAATCTCCCCCTGCGGTCAGGTTTGGCGTCAGTTACGTCTCCAGTCAGCTTCCCTTCCTCAACTTCAGCTCCAAGATCAGTTGGCACATCAGATTCCTCAGCAGCCATCTGTAGTAAACACACGTAGAGTAACGTTATGGTTTGACGCACTTACTGTACATTATGCGGTAGTAACAACTTTATTATGGCTAACATTACTGTAACTTCGCTTCATTTCCTTCCTTCCTCACTACTGCTCACACCAACTCTGCTCAAACGGTTTAAAAGCAGTGTTAACAAATATAAAGCTAGCTAGTTTAATCACCGGGTTAATGTTACTAACGTTATATCCAACTTGTTAGCTGTCTGATTAGCTTAGCGTCAAAAACTCACTGAAGAGTGCTCGCTAGTTTCAACTTAGTAACGTTACGTTAGCATGAACTTACACTGTCATTCGTCTGTTATAAGCTACGTCAGCTTAGCTGTTGAACACAAGTTGATAGTGGGTCGTTTTCCTTCTCCAAAGGTTTCAGCCAAGTTTCTATTCCTCGGAGAACTTCATAAAACGAAAGTGGGTTCAGCCCAGAGTCTCTGAGGTGCGTAATGACGTCACAGCCCTACGTCAGGTTCTGCCAGATTTCATATTCATATTTACATGCAAATACAGTCACATTCAAATCAAACTCCGCAGTTTATCAGGCATATCAGGTTTGATAAACAACTGTACTACGCATAATACAGAAAACTGTAGTCTTAATATAAAATTTAACTATAATGAAACTGCTTTTTTAATTTAGAAAACATCAGAATACATCAAAAGAAATGTAACTCGTACACGTTGACTTCCTGTTTATTTTTGTCCATTAAAACCATTTCCCTCTGTTGAAACTAAACTTTTATTCACTTTTAAGTCACAGATAAGAAACAATAAATTGTGTAGATGATAAAGCCTCCACAAAAATAGAATTTTAAGTCTTGTGTGTGATTTATCCTTTGGGGACTTTAATTTATACAATGTAAAATGCCATAGGCTTGTGCTAATAACGTTAGCATGTTATATTTGTTCGGAAAACGTGTTTAGTATGACAGTTGTTTTATCAGTGAACTTTGTGATGTGTAACGGAGCCAAACTATGTACCGTTACCTTGTTAAATGTTGCTGTTGTCCCTGGTTTCATATGAGAAGAGGAAAAGTTCGTTAGCTGCTAGGCTAATTTATACAAGGTAAAATGCCATAGACTTGTGCTAATAACATTAGCATGTTGTATTTGAGGGGGAAATGTGTCAAGATAAAGACAAGTGTCTGTCTGTGAATGCTGTGAGTTATAGTGAACTCAATTTGTGTACTTATGTTTGAAATTGTCTCTATTAAGCCATGTTTAATGTGTGTTTAATGCGTCTTTTGGTTTTGAATCAACTGAACTTTACAGCACTTCACAGAATCCCTGCCGCCAACTAGTGGTTTGGAGGTGTAACTGCAGAGTGACAGAGACACATCACCGCACAAGTAGCCTACGCCGCTTAGAATAAGCAGTGGCAACTCAGGCTGTCTGAGGGGCAGGGGCAAAAAAATAATAAGGGCACCAGTGTGTGGAGAGATTTCTTGCACATTCATATTTTATGGCCACAAGTTAAGCAACTTTTGGAAGGATGTGTTTGATGCCCTGAGAGCAGTGTTCCATCAAAATATCCCCAAAGATCCAAGGGTGATTCTCCTCAGAGCAACTGCTGAAGGGTTTGAAGGGAGGGCAAAAACTTATCAACCATCTATTATCTATTAGATGGTTGAATCCTGAACCTCCAATTTACACCATCTGGATTAAAAAAATATTTTTACTCATGGGTATACATGTCGCCAAACAGGTATGTTTGTATGTACATTGCACCGCCATCTTCCTACAGTAGCCCAGACACACAATTTTTTAAAACATTAAACTGCTTTATTCTTTTTTTTTTTTTTTTGCTGGTGTGAGGAAGAGACCTCTGCTGATAATTTGGCTCCTGGTAAAAACTCCTGAACACCAGGACCTTAAGCTATCAGAGAAAACAGGTGAGCACACATTAACAGGTGCTAAGCTAGCACCTCTGATGAGCCGAACAGCAGAGGAGAGACACTGATTTGTAAAGTACTTTATTTGATGTTTTTACCAGTTTTAATCACCTGGCCCGTCTGTTCTGGAGAGGAGGAGACCTCTGTGGATAATAAACACAGAAGTTTCAGCTGGTTGCAATCTCCGGTCCTCACCGCTAGATGCTACTAAGTCCTTCACACTGCTCCTTTAAGTGGATTAGCCTGGTGAGTTAGCTAGCTAACGTTAGCTAGTTAGCATTGAGGTTTCTTTGAAATACCGTTGAATTGTAAGTTATTTTACTTTTAGAAACACAGTAAAGCAAAACTAGTCCGGCCTATAACGTATTGTGTGCTGTTTCGTAATGTAAATGTTAAATATGCTAGTTGTAATTAGCTGTTTAGCCGCCTGCCTCTGTCGGCTACAAGCTAAGTGCTAAGCTAAGTGCAACATCCATACAGTAGCTGCTGGTACCAGTCTAGCACTGGGTGTTTGGTAATTTCTGTGTACTTAAACTGTGGTTAAAGCTATTGTGTATGTACTGTAAACATGTAAAAGGTCTTGTGTGTTTTATAATAATTACTATAAAGGTTTGCATGTGTATATTTTAAATATGATGGACAGTGAAACAGGAAAATTTGGACGATATTGTAACTGTTCCGTTTTGTTGTTGTTTATTGTGTTAGGGAGTATTCTTCCTGTTCCTGTGTGTGTGTGTGTGTGTGTGTGTGTGTGTGTCCAAAACTGAGAAAAACTGTAATTCAAATGTGGCCCAAGGTTGACACTTGAAGGGCCTTTCAAAGAATTAAACAAAGACCATTAAGAACTAATAACTGAACCAATTTGGGTCGAACAGAGGATACATTTAATTTTCCTTTACACCTCATACCAAGCGTTTAATATTTTCTCTGTGTCACTTATACAGCAGTAGCTCATTTCCAGCACCTGCACTCCACTCAGGAAACACCATCTCACTCCTGCCTGCAGTGTCTGACTTTCACAGAAATGAAAAATGCCCGTCAGTCGGCCTCCCACCAGTACCCCCGCCAACTTGTGCAAAGGTGCAAGGGCCTGTTCATCGATGCATGCAGTTTTAATCAATGTATGTATTTCTCTTCACACGTATTTGGTTCTGATTTCATTCACATGGCATATTTGAGTTGGTAAATTTGAGTCAAGTGGAATTAAATTGAGTCTCTAAGAAAAAGTTAAGGAGAAAGGAAAGCATGTAAGAGAAATGATTGTGATGGTAGTTCCTTTTATAAATATATTTTTCTATTAGTTTTTCCAAGCCAGTGACTGTGTGTGTTTTTTGTGTGCTGGGGGTCCTATTGCTCTTATATAGAGTCTGCTACTGACAATTTCTTGGGTTTTTGGGGGGAATGTTTTCCCCTTTTTGTGTATGTCCATGTTTGTTTTCTTTGTTTAGTTAGTTTCTTCTTGTTTGTCCATGATTCTTCCTGCACTGTATCACAAGCTGTTGAAAGCCAGAGCTAAATTCTTTTTATGTGTCTACATAAAGGTTATTACAGTAAACTAAAACTATACTAAAACTAGGTTTTAAAAACCTTTAGTTAACTGGAATAAAAATATATATATATTAATAATATATAGAATATAAACTAACTAAAACGATATTGTTTACTTACAAAACTAACTAAAATAAATAAAAGTATACAGGAAATGACTTTAGCTTTAGTCTTTTCTAATCTGGTCAAATTTGTCAACATAAGAAGCACGAGGAGGCATTAGTGCATATGTCAATTAACACTGAGATATCTACATGACTGTGAGTCAAATGCCTTCATTAAGTGTTATGTTTATGTTGTAATACCTATTCTGAATTTCTTAGATCCTGCCCCTGACAAATACCACCCTTATAATAGTAATTAAAAAAATAAAACGAATATTAAAACTAAACTAAAACCTAAGCTGAAACAAAGATTAGAAATGAAATTAGAATAAAAACCCAATGAAAAATACAGAACTATGATACCCCTGGTCCACAAACTTAACCAATGACGCTACGTTAGACTAAGTAAAACTCTTACACAATGTATTTACTCTTATCTGTTGTAGTGTCATGGCGAGATGCCCAAAGTTGAACGAGCTGACCAACTCAGGATCATGACACATATACAGTGACATCTGACCTGGCTGTCCCTCTCTCTGCCTGCAGACAGACAGCTGGACTCAACCAGTCCTCTAGCATGGTACGTGGAAGGGGGCTGGTCCATGGCGGGACATGGTGTCAAGTAAGAGACAGTTTCAGAGTTTCACAGTCACAGAGCTAAGTTTACCACCACCAGAGACGCACTACCACGACTGTCTGGGAGTCACTGCCAGTTCCTCCACCAAACTGTTGCCTGCCTGCCTGCCTGCCTGCCTGCCTGCTCGCCTGACTGACCCATCTTGGCCAGCATTTCTTATTAGTTCACTTCTGATATTTTTTCTTTTCTGAAGATTTTTTGGGAGAAGGACAAGCATTCACCATGCAGTCCTGTGCCAGGTGTAGGTTTGTGGTCTACCCAGCTGAGAAGATCAACTGCATCGACCAGGTAACACACAGAATATCGACATCCTGAGAAAATTGCTAGTGTTTTCTTTAATATTTGATAATAAAAATGAATTTCAAAACACTTAAAACAGCTGTAAAAGTAACAAGACAGTCTGTATTCACATCAAAATGTAAAGCACTGGAATTTATATTTTTCAATCAACGGTGAGAACACATTTGTCAAAGGGTAAAACTGTAGGTGGAGACCATCTGTAGATGTTTGATGATCGCTACCCAGCATAAAAATAACATCCATGTAGCTGTGACTGGTTGCTGCTGAGAGATGTATTTTTAAAACCTTGTGAGATTAAAAGCAAAGAGGTGTACAGTTTAACAATCACAGGAAAGCTATATTTAAAGACTAGTCAGTGAGCCCTGTTTGAAGATCATGTTGTGATTGCAGCCATTATTTTGGGCCTTGTTCAATTAAAGCTGCCGTATTAATATGATGTTACCAGAAATGACCTGTTCAAGTTTAAATTTTTTCTTTCTATATGATAAACTAGTCATTTAAAAAAAAAAAAATGTAGAGATTCAAATTCAATTTCAAAGTGGAAACAGACAACTTTGCAAACCCTCAAGTCGTACTTTTGTTGGCACCGCTGTCGCAAAAAACAATCACATCACTTTCCATTTTCCTCAGAGCGCTATTGGCGATTGTAACTGCAAAGAACTTACACTGAAAGTAACTGGGGATAGCCACCAGTAATTACCAGGTAAAACAAAAGTGCCATCCACTTCCTGTTTTAGTGGTACAATCGTTTTCACACTTCCTTTGTGCCATAAAACGAGCCTTCAGTTTCCCTGGGAATCGGACCCGGTGGCAGTGAAAGTGAAAGTGAGGCTTGTAGGAAACCCATCTAAACGCTGATGTCATTTTTGTACAGCTATTACACTGTGCAATCGACATATACACGAACATTTCGCGGGGGAAACAGTGGAAATGCCTCCCTCAATATTTAGAACATGTGCATTTATTTATTTACCCAATAAAAACATGAAAGTAGCAGAGGACTCTTATTTGGATAAAATTTAAGACATTTCCACCCTAAACTGATACAAAAAAAGGCACAAAATTGTGCAGAAAAATACACCAAAATGCAGGAAATCAATTTTTACGATGCTAGAAAGTTCCTGAGCCAACCCAAAGTTGAAAGAAAACCTACACCCTTGCTTCATTATGATACATAAAAGCAAAAAAACATGTCTATTGCCACTTTTAGAACCCTCTGAAATAATAAAATTTGTCTCTTTCTCCATCAGAACTGGCATAAAGCATGTTTTCACTGTGACGTCTGTAAGATGGTGCTCACTGCCAACAACTTTGTCAGCCACAAGAAGAGGCCTTACTGCTCTGTGTAAGTACCAAACACATGTTACACCTGATGACATCACTTACATCACATTTTTGGGGGAAAGTAGATCCCCTTTACCCATTTGTTTCCATGAATTTAAGATTGGCGATTAAAACAATGACCTTTTTTTAAATATCTCCTCCCTCCAGACACAATCCAAGGAACAACACATTCACAAGTGTCTACGAGACCCCCATCAACATCAACGCGAAGAAGCAAAGCAAGGCGAGCAGTGAGGTGAGATGATGTCACATGCAAAAACACACAGGCGGCAACACGAGACCAAATATCTCGGCCTTGGTCTGAGTCAAGGTGCATTGTTGACAGGCTGACATAAGTCACTGTCTATGTCATGAACAAAATGATCATTTATCATCGGTTTGTCACGAGATCGCTATTCATAGTGGTCATTGTGTTGGTTTAGGTTTTAAAAAAGGAATTGACTCATGCATTACAACAAGACCTCCATTTATTAATAGTAAACCAGTTTATTCTTATTTAGAAGAAATGTATTTTGCGTGGGCACATTGTTTGAAAATCCCAAAATGTGATTGAAAATAGACAATTCTGCTTCCCTATTTTATCCCTCAAAACCACTGATCATCTCACAGATGACTCAGATCTATCAACCTGCAAACACACGTACCATCATCTCAAGATCTGACCCAAAGCAGATGTATGCATTACTTCGAGAGGTAGATGTCTGCTCTGAGTCCATGGTGACGGCAGCGGTTTGGAATGGAGAGTGCGGCTCAGGTTTATTTCTGTTCCTGTGACAGAAGCGAGACAACCCCCTCTGCTTAGCCCACTTTATGCTTCGGGGGGCTAAAATTATACGTCAGGAAAGACAGCCTCGCATCCCTTCCTCTCCTCTGCCCCGCCACCTGTTCCCGTCCGTCTGCGCCTGTCTGTGTCTGCGAGTTCATGCAATGTTCTTATGCTTATATTAGCAGTGAGCTAGCAAGCTCATCAGCTACCGCTATATGCCACTAGAAAGATTTGGGACTTAGCGTGTTGATATTTGATCTGGGGACGGAGTTCAGACCGTGCTGAGTGACCCTCAACCCCGTCCACTCTTGCTTTGGTTACCATGCAGAGCTTTTGTTTTTATTAGTTACTAGTACTTAAATATATTTTTAGTGTTTATTGTTAGTGCTTTAGCGATGATGCTCCAGAGAAGTCACTTGTGTCCCCTGCTATTAAGCTATTCTAATATTAGTTTTAAACATTTCTATAGCTTAAGGATCATTAGCAAACAGCTCAGAGTTTCATCACTCAGTGTTCCTCTCTGGATCTTTCCTGGCAGGTCCATCTTCATCTTTACTGGAGCATTTTGGTTATTAATAAACAGCACACTAATATTATCCCTTCATCATTAAGCATGTGAGCTCAGGTTGTCTGGTTTGAAGTTGACAGCATAAGAATACTGTTGAGTGATGTTTGGCTCTTAAGTCAGGGTAATATCAGTCAGGGCTTTACGTTTCTTTTAGTTATTTTGTGTTGTCATGCATCCGGCTACCAAAGTGGGTGCTGTATGTCTCTGTCTCAAGTGTGCATCTGCAAATGTGTGCTGGCCTTGGCTTAATGCTTGTCGTCCATGTGCAGCTGAAGTATCGCGAAGATGGCGAGCGCTTTATGTCCACCTTCCACCATGACATGAGGTCCATGGAGCTGGAGAAGGCTCGCCTAGCCAGTCAGATGGCCAGCCAGGTGAGCTCCCGGTAGAGCAACTGGCCATTACACCCAGTGAAAGGGAGTTTCAGCCTTGATTCTGATCTTTCCTGAAATAAGTTTCAATATCATGATACACCGATCAGCCAAAACATTAAAACCACTGACAGGTGAAGTGAATAACATTGAACTTCTTGTTACAATGCAATGTTCTGCTGGGAAACCTTGGGTCATGGCATTCATGTGGATGCCACCTGACATGCCCCACCCACCTAAACGCCATTGCGTACCCCCTAAAGTACCCCCCTCATGGCAACAGCACTCCCTAGTGTCAGTGGACCCCCCAGCAGGACAATGCACCATTTTGCACTGCAAAAGCTGCTCAGGAACGACCTGGCCTTCAAATTCCCCAAGTCCCAATCTGATCAAGCGTTTGTGAGACGTGCGGGTACCCCATCTCACAACCCACAGGACTGAAAGGATCTGCCACCGTCACACTGGTGCCAGACACCACAGGACACCCCCAGAGGTCCTGTGTCCTTGCCTCAACAGGTCAGAGTCTGATCCAAGGAGGCCCCACCGTGGATTGTGGATACCTCTGGGATACCGGCATGCCCCATGAATCAATCAGACTGGGATTTGGGGAATTTTTTAAGCCAGGTGGATGAGCTCTTCACCACATTCCTTGGGCCATTCCTGAGCAGTTTTTGCGGTATGGCATCCGAATGATTGTCAGGACCCAAGGTTTCCCAGTAGAACAAGATGATCAATTTTATTTACTTCACCCACCAGTGGTTGTAATGTTTTGGCTGATCGGTGCATGAGACTAGATATCATCTAAGACTTTGGATATCACAATATCATAAGTGTTGTCTTGTCCTGGTTTTAAAGACTGCATCACAGTAAAGTGACGTAAATTTCCGAACTTATCACAGTGTTCTAGCTGTTCTATGACTTGTGACATGTGACATTCACATTACTGATGATTATTTATCAAAAATGTCACTGTGTAAATATTTTATGAAAGAACCAATAGTCTACAATATTGTCACAATATCCACATAGAGGTATTTGACCAAAAATATTGTGATATTTAATTTCCTCCATATCACCCTGCCCTTGTTCGCCCCCTAGCATTTCAAGTGCTTTCATTGTTGCCGCTGCTGTCGCAAAGAAAACCAAATCGCTTTCTGGTTTCCTGAGAGCCTTGCTTCTACCACAGCTTCCAGTTACGTTGGTTGTTCCACCGTCTGCCATTTCCAGGGATAGTAACTGCAAAGAGCTGATACTCTAACTGGGGATAGCTGCTGATAGCTACTGGGAAAAACAAAGCGCTATCCTCTTCCTGTTTTGGTTGTGCAATGATTGACAGACTTCATTTGTGCCTTAAATCAAGCCTCCATTTTCCCTGGAGATCATACCCGGTGGCACAGAATTGCATACTGAAAACAAGGCTTATGGGGAACCAATTTAAACGTTAATGGTGTCATTAATCTGCAGCCACTGTGCAATCAACATTTACTTGATGATGATAAGTTAAAGTAAACAGCTGTCCTATTTCCACCTTAATATACATATAAAGCAAACAATTTTTCTTCTTTACCCTTTTAGTTTCTTGTGCACTGATCCATTTTCTGACTCCAAATAATTAATAACATTTAAGTATTTATATTCAGTGATCACAGATGAAAGTAGTCAAGTCACTTACTTTAATAGGCTGTTGCTGTTGATGCAATAAGCTTTTAAATTACCACAGTCTAAGTAAAGCAGAGAAGAATTAGACAGAATTGGATGGCTGATTTAAATGCCCAAAAGGCATGAAAGGTGGTAGATTACCTGTCTTGTGAAATGAAAATGATCAAGCTCTGTCCTCAACATCCAAACAGGCCTTTCAGTCTCAGTCTGAGTTCTCCCAGCAGCAGTCATGGAGCTCCAGCATGGTGACCAGCCAGGAGATAGTAACCATGTCTCAGGCCCAGAAGGCCATCAGTAATGTGAGTTCACTTTTTGCAAATGGATAACAAGCAAAATGAAACTCTGTTCTGCATCAGTATTGGTCAAATGTGTTGACTGATTTTGTGCTTAATTGGCAGGTGAATTACACAGAGGAATATGAGCAGTCCAAAGGGAAAGGCAGCTTCCCTGCCATGATAACACCAGGTTACCAGGCGGCTAAGACGGCCAATACTTTGGCCAGTAGCGTAAGTGATGTTTGTTTAATATGTGTCTCTGTCAGTGGTTTTCAGGACTTTATAATGAGCCAAAAATAAAGTCTTTGTTTTCTTAATTTGCAGGTGGAGTATAAAAAAGGACATGAGGAGAGAGTTTCAAAGTACACCACGTTTGTTGACCCCCCAGAGGTGCTTCTGGCTAAGAAACAAGGACAACTTGTTAGCGATGTAAGCTTTAAACCTTTCATGATAACTGTATTTGTTGTCCTTCAGACCAGATGTCACGAGCAAGACTAGTTGAGTATTAAGTAGTTGATAGTTTCGTATAGGTGTGCACCTGAATCATTGCTTTTTTCCCCCAGTATGCCTACACAGAAGAGTATGAGCAGCAGAGAGGTAAAGGAAGTTTTCCTGCACATCTTACACCTGGATACATGATGTCAAAGAAGGCCAGTGAGCAGGCCAGTGATGTAAGTAGCCAATATAAAAAACATACACATGTACACACTAACATTGTTGCAGATCAGTGGTTGGTAATGTTCTTCATGTCCCACCAGATAAAGTATCGTCAGATGTATGAACAGGAGATAAGAGGTAAAGCCAGCGCTGAGGTAGCGGTCGCTGAAGCCGCTCACGCCAAAGAAAATGCAGAGAACTTCAGCCAGGTAAGAAATTTACTTTAGTCTTTTCTTAATAGGTTTTAATGTAGAAGGCTGTCTGTAGATCAGTAGATTGTTTTGGTGTGAGTTGGGATTCAGGCCCACAATGTTGTGTTACCATGACTGACACCTGTGTGACGCGGTTTAATTAATTTAATATCAACCCACTAAAAAGTCTCAGAAACTTGTTGATAGCACTTTCTGAATTATTTGTAGAACTTGCTGTATTTTTGGAATTAAAAATAAGTCATCCTGTGTTTGCAGATTGCCTACACTGAGCAGTACGAGCAGCAGCGAGGCAAAGGAAGCTTCCCTGCCATGATCACTCCTGGTTATCATCTTGCAAAGAAGGCTCAGGAAAATGCAAGCACTGTGAGTATCAACCTGACAGCAACATTCATTTCCAAATAAAACCCTTAGTGCAGAGCTTATAAACACTGTATATACCATAGTTTTGATACATACAGTGGACCTTTCACTTCACTACAACTTTAGTCTAACATTAAAGTAACTAGGAGGCTGGTCTGTCTAAAAAGGGAGCCTGTATCCGCTATGTGTAACCATGTGAACTGGTTGTAAATGCTGTCAAGGCATAACAGAGTGTAGAGTGTAAGAGCTACAGCTTCATCCGTCATCTGGCCTTGTCATCACTGGGCAGAATAGATGAGGGACCACAATGAGAAACCCTCCCCGTGTTGTCATTCTTTAAACCCTTCACACCGACTAAATTAGACTCTGTGTGTGTGCATGTGTGTGCACCGCTAAGCTCCTGATCCTACAGAAACACAACATATTGTCCTCCTATGCACTCAATCATCTGTCATCCCTCTGCAGCTCAAGTACAAGAAGGACTTAGACAAGATGAAGGGCACCTCACACTTCCATAGCCTGACGTCCGAGGACAACCTGACTCTAAAGAACGCCCGAAAGATCAACAAGATTGTCAGTGAGGTGAGCTTCTTCGTGAGCGATTGTCAGTAGTGAGCCAATGCAGGGAAGTCAGAATTGGAGTTATATGATCTAGTTTTCTTGAAAGCAGCAGCATTTTGGACCAGTTAAAGCCGATAGAGCAAAGCCTGGGTAATACCTGTGTAGAGGGCATTGGAGAAATCAAGACAAGAAAAAAATAAAGGCATGGGCAACCCTGTGTGAATCCTCAAAGGATACAAAAGATCTGATTTTTAAGATTATTTTAAGATAAAAGAAACATAACTGAACAACCGTCTTTACTTGATCATCAAGACAAAACCCAGAGGAGCATTTCCAGGTGTTGCTGCACAGTGTGTGTGCGTGTATATAAGAGCTTGAAATATTGGACATACTGTGTCAGTTTCCAGCAGACATGAAGCCACCCAACCTGCATTTTCGGCATCTCTGACATGCCTGTCCGGTGTGGTTACAGCTTCCCTCCAAGGCCACGGGACATCCCGTCAAACTAATGTTACCTCACACAGCAACACAGCGCTCCGCTCTTGGGCTACTATTCCAAGTGTTGGGAATGTGACATAGAAATGCCACGATGGTTTGTGAACTGTGCTCCGATTTAGCTTAAATGCATAAAGGTGACAAAACTCTCCCTCTGTGGTATTTTTGTGGCAAAGCTGACAAGTTAAATGGCTCCACGCTGTCATTTTTAAGCTCTGCAATGCATGTTTAAGACTGCCGGTTTGTCTCAGTGACTCCTGAGTGATGATGGAGTGTCAGTGACGGTGACTGATTGGCGGCATTGTCTTTATATTTAGCACATAACAAAGTGCCAGAAAGGTATAGCTCTGACTGTTCAGAAACAACAAAGGAGGGCTGCAGTGAAAAATGTAACAAAAAAGCAGCTGTAATTTTCCATCTTCTCTAACAGGTGGAGTATAAGAAGGACTTGGAGAACACCAAAGGTCACAGCATCAATTTCTGTGAGACACCGCAGTTTCAAAATGCTGCTAAAGTGGCCAAGTTCACTAGTGATGTAAGTATATTTAAAAAATTCAGTACTACTAACCTATAGAAATATTTATTTGGCCTTACTGTTAATGTCATGTAGGCAAATGTGTGGATAAAATGGTTATGTAAGATGATCCTGCATGCTGATTTTTTCTCATCTCTCTTATCTTTAAAAGAACAAATACAAAGAGAAGTACACCACCAACATGAAGGGCCACTATGAAGGCTCAGGAATCGACAAGAAGACCATGCATGCCATGAAGGCCAGAAAACTGGCTAGTGATGTAAGTAAGCGGAGGAGGAGAAAGAGCTCAGCAAAAACAAACGAGGTCATGTCCTTTATCGTACGATATTGCCCGTTGTGTTTACATGACGTTTTACGTTGAGTGTATAAAGTAAGCAAGCACCGCAAGTTTACTTCTCCGCAAATGCCTGGGAAGTGCATGTACAATGTATGGCTTTTGAACGACGATTATTATACATGGCTCGAGAGAGAGGCAGACCGTACGATGGATGTAAAGTGTGCACCAAGATGTTTGACACTGACAACTTAGGAAAAGCGGGTGTGATCAGCTGTGCCAAAGGGAAACACATCACATCAACAGACTGCCATCGTCACCGCATATTTCATGTCTGCTGTAGTCAGGCCAGATAACTTTTCCCCTTTGTGTCAACTGTATATGTAGACACAAAGGCATTTCATTCCATATTCCATGCTACATTTTTGTGCCTGTTTTAGGGCATAGCACACTGCAGTATAGATAGATAGATAGATAGATAGATAGATAGATAGATACTTAAGTAATCCTGAGGAAAATTAAGGTACCCAGTGGCTTTTTCCACAACACATACATACAAAGACACAGATACACATGTGGATAGAAAAAAGTAGGTAAAAAGAATAAAAAACATAAGAATAAAAACACACAGCAGTGCAATGATAGACCTGTCCCAGGACTACTAGAGAGAGGTAGAGCTGCTACTACAGTAGATATGCTTATGATGGTAGTGCAACTTTAGGTGGTTAACAGTGCAGGTATTGCAACCAACTGTCTTACAGACCTACCTATTTAAAACTACTTAAATGAAGTTGCGAAATTTTGAAAATTGGTTCTGCTTAGATCCAGTTTTGTCGTTAAGGACTATCCTGACATTTGGGATTTTAAACAGCTATTCACCTTCACCTTTTCTCTGTGCCTGGCAAAAAACATAGGCATAATCAGTGTTATATTTACTATATAATCTGTGGACAAATGTTTACTTCAACCTATGTTTGATTGGGATTGATTTATGAAACCTCTAACATGAAATTCCAGATTTCTTACAAACAAGGCTGTGAACAGGAGCAGGGTGAATACAACTACCCAGCCACGCTCACACCAGGCTACAAAAGCCAAAGGAAACTGGACCCACTGAAAGACGTGAGTTTACTCAAACCCAATCCAATCCCTCAGCCTCTACAAACATGTAACGTAGATGCAAATTGCATTAAAATGGCAAGAAAAATTACAATTGTAAAAATGTGCGTGGATCATGTTATGTGATAGATTTATTATTTGTAAAAAATGTTTCCTTTGTGACTGCAGAAGAACTACAGGCAGCACATAGACCAGGTCAAGTACAGTCAAGCGGCAGAAACGCCGGAGATTGTTTTGGCGAGGAAAAATGCTCAGCTCGTCAGCAATGTAAGTAAACTGCATTACACCAGTGATTGATAATGATCACTACTTTATCAGCACTGAGCGCTGAGCGGACTGTGGAAGGCTGAATGTGTTATTCATGTGTCATTTAGCTAAATTACAAGAAAGGCTATGAAGAGACCAAACATCAGTACACACTGTCCCAGGACCTGCCCCAGATCAAGACGGCCAAAGCCAATGCTGCCTTGTGTAGTGACGTAAGTAAACGCAGACACTCCCACACATAATGTACACACACGCCTGCATTTGAGGCATTCACCTGGTTACAGAAAATCTCATTCTTTATAGTCTGATCATTTGATTTTCATCACTCCAGATCAAATATAAGGAGGAGTGGGAGAAAACCAAGTCAAAAGCCTGTGACATCGGCGTTGATGACTTGAGTGTCAAAGCAGCGAAGGCTTCCCGTGACCTTGCAAGTGATGTAAGCAAGATATGAGACAGAGCTAATGTCTGAGCAAAAACCTAAGTGGGTTTAATCAAATGATATATCTGCCAGATTAAATTAAGTCGGGCGCACATGTGTTTCAGATTAAATACAAAGAGACCTACTTGAAGAACAAGGAAAAGGCAGTGGGCGTCAACATGAGCGACTCCAAGACACTTCACTCTCTTCAAGTGGCCAAGATGAGCAGTGATGTAAGCAGAAGTCATCTGATAAGTAATAAACAATTTTTACAGCTGCAGTATATGTGCGCACTCAAAATTAATCTTTTTTTTTAATCGCCCCCACTTCAGATTGCGTACAAGAAGGGCTCCAAGGAGAGCCAGGCCCAGTACAGCCTTCCTCTGGATATGATCAACCTGAGCCACGCCAAAAAGGCTCAGGCCCTCGCCAGCGACCTGGAGTATCGCACAAAGCTGCATGACTACACCGTCATGCCTGATGACATCAAGGTCCAGCAGGCAAAGAAGGCTTACTCCCTGCAAAGCGAGGTGAGAGACAAGAGGAAGGGTTGAGCCCCAGTGTGTTATTCAAATATAAAAATATTTTCCTTGGTTAATGATCTGTTGCTCCACAGAACCAGTATCGGTCAGATCTGAACTGGATGAAAGGAGTGGGCTGGGAGACTGAAGGATGTCTGAACATCACCCAGGCCAAGAAAGCTGGAGAGCTGCTCAGTGATGTCAGTACAATTCTGTGTCTGTGTGTGCATGTTTGAGTTTGCTAATTAACTTCACACTCTATGAGACACACTGTTCATCTGCTGTACCTGCTGCCCTGTTCCTCACAGAATAAATACCGTCAGAAGGCAGACAGCATCAAGTTCACCCAGGTGGCGAACGATCTCTCCATCCAACACGCCAAGAAGAGCCAGGAGCTCCAGAGTGATGTAAGGTCTTCACTTAAAAGCTGTAATCATGTTCATTTAATTAGGGTGCACTCTCACATCTTATGTCTGTCTGAATGTGACTTCCAGCTGGCGTACAAAGCAAACACAGAGCAGATAATACATCAGTACACCATGACAAAAGATGAGCCGCTCTTCAGACAAGCGAAGGCCAACGCAGACCTTCTTAGTGGGGTAAGTTCGCTGAATTACATCACAATGAGCAGATATATGATAACACTGAGGTATGCGAAAGCTTTAGAATATAATTACGACCATGAATTCCCAAGATTTTTAAAGCTGTGGTAGGCAGCTTTCTGGAAAAAGCAAAAAAAACCTCTGTAGAATATGAAAATACTCCACCCTCCTGCAGCTCCCCACTCTCTGTCCTATGCCCCCTCCACCAGAAACCCAGTGTTTCCCATACATTGATTCATATAATCTTATTTTATTTTAGAGCTGTGCATACCACATTCACTCAGCCCTTCCTAGCCCCCCTCCCTCTCTCTGTTGAGACCACAAATAAAACAAGAATTAGCAAGTTAGCTAAGGTCCCTCCACCTCACTCCCCAAAAGTAAGACTACTTTGCCAGGATTAGAGCGGGCAGCAGCTCTGGAGCCGCACCTTCAGCCAGCAGCTGGGGTTTGCGCTGGCTAAATTTCGAGCTGCTACAGAGGCTGACTAAAGGGCTTTGCCTGAAAAGCCCTATTAGATGTCACACTGTGATTCAAGGCTCTAGCTGGATATAAACATGAACTAATTTAACCACAGCTGTGAGCCTTTGGTTCCAGTTGGCGAAAGGCTAAACTGTTAGCAACATTTTCCCTTGATCTCTGAAGCACTTTGCCAATATTGACACGTTTTGTTTGGTTTATTGTCAGACCTTCTTTTAGACTTTCCCTTTGATGAGTCCGTCTTTCTTTTTTGATAATAATAATAACTTTATTCGTGAGGCACTTTTCGAGGTGAAAGCATAAAGTGCTTTCCAAGGTGAAGAAAATACAAAAAAAAGTGATACTAATAAAAAATAAGAGTATACGTACGCCTACACCAACATGTACACTTAAACACATATATACCTGTAAACATGCAGACATGTACACATGGCTGCAAATACATACCCTCCCATATGCACAATAAGTCTGTCAGCTGTCAGGACGAGTCAGCTGATCTGATGCTCAGTGTGACTGTTAAGGGTTTTGATCAGTGCACTTTAACTACCATGATTTTCCCTTTCATTTATATCCTATGTTTCTCATGCTGCACAGTAGCTATAGCAGCCTTGTTTCTTGCGGCCTTCACTTTAATTGAAGTCAACAATTAATGCTCAGAGCTGAGGAGGAGGTTTTCATGTTGACGTTCTCATACACATACAGTAAAGCATATAATGCAGCTCTGATTGTATGACCTGACTGCTGGTTCACCATGTCCTGTTTATGGTCGTCAACACATGTTTCTATATAAATGCCTGATAAAACAGATTAATATCTTCTTCTTTTTTTTTAGAAAGTGTACAAGAGCAACTGGGAGAAGCAGAGGGAGAAAGGCTTCGAGCTGCGTTTGGATTCTCTCTCTATTCTTACTGCCAGAGCCAAAAGAGACCTGGCTAGTGATGTGAGTTATTCTAAAAACAGTCTGCACTTTTTTAATATGCAATAATGTTTAATATATTTCAACTTATTATGTACCTGAAGAAAAAAAATGTTTATTGTGCAATAATTTCATTCACAGGCTTTTTTGTAAAATCACTAATATCTTGTCCCCTCGCAGATCAAATATAGGGAGCAGTATGAGAGAAACAAAGGCAAGGTGATTGGCATTAAGTCTGTCAGTGATGACTCTCAGATGGCTCACACCGCTCTGGCCACCAAACTACAGAGCGACCGCAACTACAAGAAGCACTATGAGGACACTAAGACCAAATTCAGGTGAGGCTTTAACACTTGTCTCCAATCTTAGTCCTTCATATCCAGATATATCCTGAGACTCCGAGTGAATACAGTTAAAAGGACACGTCATTTTTTTTCAATTATTTCCCCATGTTTTTGTGTCTAAGTGACTAATGGGAACAACAGTTTTTGAAACTGGTCCAGTATTGAGTGAGAGCGTTGCAGCCAGCAGCAGCAAAACAGGCTGCGTTAAACCATTTTAGAGATATGTACACCACCATGTCAAATCCACTACCACTGACAAGCTCAGAGTGTCTGACAACATTATCAAAATGATCCCTACAGAGATGGACCATTTTGTTATAGATATTCTTTCTGTTAAACCAGAAACAACCCCAAAATCGCCATCGTCAAACTAACCAGACTCCATATAAATAAACAGTATTTTAGCTTAACTTAGTGTGAATAGAGTCAGCATATTTTAACGTTGAACTGCAGGAATTAAGGGATTATTTAAACCAAACCGGAGCTGTTCATCGTTGTAATAGTGCAAAGAGGAGTCAAAACGGCTTTTGTGAGTTTTATTTTATTTCTGTCGACTTTGAATGAAGTGTATTTAATCAGTAAGTCAGTGGTGTAGATGTGAGTGGGTGAAGAATAGTGTAGTGTAGGGTGTTGTGAAGCAAAACAAAAGAAAGACCAAACAAAAGCCAAAACATGCGGGCGCAGGAGGGGATGAATCCAAGTCAAGCCCTTTTGACTCATTTCAAAAGGTTACAACATGTGCGAAGAGAGAAGACCCCACAGGCCTTCACCTTGATAAAGTCCTCTGCAAAATTAGGTGCATTAGTATCTGTCTTTATAAGTGATAATGGCCCCAATTACCAAAGAGCACTGCTTCAGCATAAAACCACGAGAACTCGCCATAAATCTTCATATACTGACTGAAATCCATCTTGTCCCCCAGTGTGTCTCTGGATATGCTCAACATCAGCCACGCCAAGAAGGCTCAAGATCTGGCAACAGAGACCAACTACAGGACGTTCCTCCATGAATACACGACTCTGCCAACTGACATGAACGTCGCCTGGGCTAAGAAGGCCTATGGACTACAGAGCGATGTAAGTGTCGTTGTTAGACTTTCAAATAACAACTTGCTTTATGCTTCAGTGATTTATTCGCTACATGACTGTGAAAAGTAAACTCTGTGTGTCTGTGTTTAGAAACAATACAGATCAGATCTGAACTGGATGAAGGGCGTCGGCTGGGAGGCCTCAAAATCTCTGGATGTCCAGCAGGCGAAGAAAGCCGGGGAGCTCGTCAGCGAGGTAACCTTCAACCTTTTACTTTTTTTTTTCCTCATCATTTGAAACTTTGACCATGATTAATATGAATATCCGACATTGTGACATTATATATATGACAGAAAATTAGAAAGAGCATCATAGGTCTCCTTTAATTGAAAGGGGAAATGTTTTCACTGACATGGTTGACTGCTAACCGACAGCAGCAGTTTCCGTCACTGACCTTCATTAACGTTTCCCTCATTTATGGTAATTGTATAGGAAGTCAGATGTAATTCAAACCAATTAACATGCAGTGTGTGATTAACCACACTCAAGTGCTATTTATAACTGGAGAACTATGTGGGTAAATTAGCACAGGGCGCATGAGAAAGTGATAAGCATGACTGTGTAACATGCGACTGGGAGGCACATATCTAGGTTTACAGCTTAGGTCAGGATGTATTTAAAGAGCTGCGGACCACTCCTGTTCTCTAGAAACTGGGTTAAGTACGTGGTCTACACACGGCTATAACGAGAGACCAGACTGATAGTAGTAATTGAAGCTGTCACACATGAAAAGATTCGACTTCGGTAATAATTAGGGCGGCTTCTGTCCTTTTATTTCTCTTTACCAAATAAATTAGGTTTGTGGGTCCATGTTGCTTACATTGAAATCTTACATCACATTTTTTTAGAAAGGGAGAGCAGAAATGACCTTAAAGGAAAGCTGGGCAGCATCTCTCTGTGCAGTATCCAGTTTCCTAAAAGCTTGTTGGTGCCTAGATCCTCTTAGTTCAATGAGTGCATGATTTGGTGACAGCAGCTTTATCGCGGGAACTTCCAGGCTCTGATGGTCGTTTATAAACCTTGATTTAAATTCATATTTAATACATTTAGGGGGGAAGAATCAACAAGAAAACATTTTTTAAAAATCAAATATTTCACATCAATACGTTAAATTTCTATAGATATAATCTCGCAAACTGATTGTGCTTTAAACTCGCACCTTATTAACCTTTTACCTCTCTGTTCCACCACCCTTCTTATCCTCAGAGTCTTTTATAAATGCTGTTTTTGTTAATTCAAATGGTGCATGAAATTATTTCCATGACACTTCTAGTACAGAGTGGAAAACGCCAGACTCTATTCATGACCTCCACATAAGCAGCCACTTATTTTAAGGGTCGTTCCAGTCAGGGTTACCAACATTAGACCTGAAATGACAGACTGAACATTAATAGAGCAGAGCCTTGAGTTCCTCCTGAGCTGACCTCTTTCTCTCTATGTATCTTATATCTACTGTTCATTTGTCTGTCTTACAAAAATATAGTTAAAAAAGACCAGTTGCTTTTGTTTCATTTTGCCAGGCTAATTTGTTGGTACGACAGTTTGTGATGATATTGTGCCCTCTACTGTTCACTGCATGCATGTGCACCCATTTTGTATCTTCATCTTCCAATGACATCTCTTTGTCATTTTCATATCTAGAAAAAGTACCGCCAGCACGTGAGTGCTCTGAAGTTTACTAGCATTGAAGACACTCCAGAGATGATCCAAGCCAAACTCAGCAACAAACTGGCTGTTGATGTAAGTTCAGCTGTTGTTAATTTAATGCAACAGATACAGCCAGCAACTAAAATGCAGTAACCCTGATGTGTTTGTGTCAGCTGCAATGGTTATGATTTTTCACATCTTGCTAAAAAAAATGTAAACTTGTGCTCTTTTTTGGCTGCACTTGGGGGCTGTGCCAGACTAAACAAGTCTGCTACTGCACATAAAACCTGAGATATATGAGGTAAACGAATAGACAGAGGTAAAATGTAATGTTCAGTGAGAAATTAATTAATTAATTAAATGTATTTATTTACCCCCCCTTTTTGCTTTTCAAATTAAATTGAATTGAAATAAATTAAATTAAATTAAATATCAATTTACAGATTTAAAAATAACATTTAACCCCCCCCCCCTGTATATGACATACAAAAATTGGGAATATGACAGCAGATAGTATATCAAGAGGCACTAAAACCATACATAGATAGACCTCACATAAAGCATGTGATAACTAAGTAAACAAACATATAAACACATTAGATGTAAATATAAGATGATCTCCCATAAGGCAGATAGAACGCCAATAAAGGAACAAACTTCTGAATTTAAAATAGATTAAAGTGCAAAATATATGGATGTGCACCTAAAAAAAACCTAATACTAAATGCCTTTCTGTTTTTGCAGAGGTTGTACAGGGAGAAGGGTGAAAACTTGAAGCACAACTACACCCTCAGCGGGGAGCTTCCTGAGATGGTTCAGGCCAAGCTCAATGCCATGAACCTCAGCGAGGTAAAACCACACTGTCAAGAACTCACACGGAGACACATGAAATCCATCAAACAGTAAATCAGTCATGCAGTCAGCTGCCTTTGTGTGTGTGTGTGAGGTCTTCCATGTGGAGCTCAGTTTGTACATCTGTGTGTTTACAGAGCTGTTACAAGGAATCTTGGATGAAGTTACGTGACGGCGGATACAAGCTGCGTCTGGATGCCATTCCTTTCCAGTCGGCCAAAGCGTCTGCAGAGATCCTCAGTGATGTGAGCTTGCAACATCTTGTTATCTTGTTACATCATTTTTTAGTATGTGCCTAAAAGTGTCCATTTGTAACAAAGATTTGGTGCAAAATTTAACACTTTTTGGCCACTTAAATCCCTGCAGAATACCCCATTAAGACACCAAGACCTTGAGGAACACCATAGAAACCACCCTATTGTCAATATACCTATGAAAACTAAACATCCTCTGAGTGCTTGAGGTCTCTAGTTTGTGAATGTAAAGTTTCATGGGGTTGTGGTTATCCTACAGATCATTACAGGTCATTTTATACAGTGAAAGGCGTTTAAAAAATGGTCTCACTATGAAATTGCTACTATGGGGGCTGACATCATCACACATGAAAAAAATTGGGCTCTTTGGATCCACAAGAGCATCAGCTTTCCAGTCATACCCAATTTATACAACTCCAAGACTGTTTAGGGACCCCAGTATGCAGAAATATTCAAATACACTATGTTTCTAATAGGCAAAAATAATACGTTTATTATGAATGCATGCTACAACTGCATGGGATTAACAAAAAGTGGGCATGTCTGTGAAGGGGGGAATTATGGGTACCCATAGAACTCATTTTCATTCAGATATCTTGAGGTGAGAGGTCAAAAGACTCCTCTGAAAATGGCCATGCCAGTTTTTCCCCTCGCCAAAATTTAGCCTACCTCACAAGCTTAAAAAAATGAGTGTGCCATAGCACCGTAAAGAAAGTAATGTCATCTGATTGGCGGTGATCCTGCAAGTCTCTTAGGGTTAACTGTCTATTCGACACACTGTTGAAACATTTTACACAGTATCTTACAACAGTATCTTGAAAGTGAATGATTTGTCATTTCAGCAAAAGTACAAAGAACAATTTGAGAAGACCAAAGGCAAGATGATCGGATCCAAGGGACTGCAGGATGACATCAACATCGCTCACTCAGTCCATGCCAGCAAGCTGCAGAGTGACGTAAGTAACCTCCTAACTGTACCTCAGAGGACAAAATTCCAGTAATATCTTACAAACACTCTCTCCCTTGTCTTTCTCTCCCTCTCCAGATCAAATACAGGCAGGACTCTGCGAAGGAGCTCTCCAAGTTCCACCTGCCCATGGACATGCTGGAGGTCTCCCACGCTAAAAAGGCCCAGTCGCTGGTCAGTGATCAGGACTACAGGCTCACCCTGCATAAGTACACCACGGTGGCCGATGACATGACGGTGCAGGCGGCCAAGAAAGCGTACGCCCTGCAGAGCGAGGTGAGATAGCTGCGACATCGGTTTGTAATTTACACTTTTTCAACCAATGTTTGACCTATTGGATATCACATATACACACCATACAGGCTTTCCACTATGTTGTTTAAATGTTTAAGTGCTTCTATTGCTAGTTTGTAATACTTTGAAGTGTTTTAGCCGCCACACAAGGCAGTGTCACCTCAGTAATGAACAGCTCAAAGTCTAAAGGAGTGATCCAACTGGATGTTTGAACGTTGTATTGTGATATGTGTGTTTGTCATAGAAAGTGTATCGCTCTGACCTGAACTACCTGCGTGGTGCAGCCTGGATCGCCACCGGGGCTCTGCAGATTGAAGGCTCCAAGAGGGCCACAGACCTCATCAGTGATGTAAGACATCCTCCTTTCCTTTTTATCATTGTTTTTATTTGTTTACTGCACGCACAGTCCTTAATGCTGCTCTTTTCCACCTGTAGTTCATATCCTGTTCCCAGGGTTCCATTCTCCCAAGTTCAATATTTTGCATACATCAAGTTAAATTTTTCATATATAAACTAACCTGACCCTAAACATCTCTCCATATCTAACTTGATTGGAAATTCCATTTGATTTCCGAAACCTTAAATTTTTAATGTCATATCTACGATTTGTAATCATGAGCATTTCTTGTGTGTCGATATTGTCATTTTCTGGATTTTTAATGTTGATTTCCTTGATAATACAAAACAAAACACTGTCTTAATTTACCTTTAAATCAGCAAAACCCAACAACAGAGATTCATTTTGTTGTTTCCTCTCTAACAGAAAAAGTACCGTCAGCAGCCGTACAACTTCAGGCACACCTCTGTCGCTGACTCTCCAGACATCGTCCACGCCAAAATCAGCGGACAGATCACAAATGAAGTGAGACACCAAGCTTCTTGTTTCACTTCTGTTCTAGTTTTCTATTTTTTTATTTGCTCAGTCAAGTTGCACTTGCAAATCCTTGTGTGTCAACATTACACAGCTGTTTTATATCTCTCCCTCAGCGTCTGTACAAACAGAAGGGGGTGAATGACCAGCATAACTACACTATCACAACAGAGAGGCCAGAGATCACACAGGCAAAGATCAACGCAGCCAACTTTAGTGAGGTAGTAGCAGTTCCTGTGGCCTTTGCACCATACAATATACTGCAAACAGCTGCGACTTCTTTTTTCACAGTGTGTGTTATTTAAGGTTAATGTTCATTTGGTGTTTGTGTCTCTGCTTTAGATCAAGTACAGAGAGTCCTGGCACACTCTGAGGGCTCAGGGCTACAAACTCACCATGCAGGACATCCCCTTTCAGGCTGCCAAGAGCTCCACAGGCATCGCCAGTGATGTAAGGTCATACTAGACTAAACACTATTACTGATATTTGTCCAAAATATCCAGCTGAAGAGAGACCTCATGCATATATCAAATGCCTACAATGCAACCAAATGATCATAGAGTTACAAAGAAGAAGAAAAGAAGGATTTATTGCAGATATATGACATTAAGTTGCAGTAAACGATAGCTGTTACTTCTGTGTCTCTTCAGATCAAGTACAAACACGACCACCTGCTGGAAAAAGGGAAGCACATCGGGGTCAAAAGCGTCTTGGAAGACCCGCGTCTCCTGCATTGCCTGCATGCAGGCCGGCTGGCCAGCGACCAGGAGTACCGCAAGGACGCGCTGACAGCCAGCGGGCAGTACCACCTCACCCCAGACATGATCAACCTGGTGACAGCTAAGAACGCCCAGGCCCTTGCCAGCGATCAGGACTACAGGAAGAGGCTGCACGAGTACACAGTGCTGCCCGATGACATGAAGGTCAAGTGGGCCAAAGCGGCTTACAACCTGCAGAGTGAGGTGAGAGGCGTGGATGATGAAGGGGAAATTACTGAAATGATTCAACTCGACTGACGCATTATGTCGTCTCATGTGTAGAAACTCTACAAGTCAGACCTTAACTTCATGAAAGGAGTGGCCTGGGACGGTGTGGGCGCACCTCAGCTGGAGTCAGCTAAGAAGGCTGGAGAACTAATTAGTGATGTGAGTAGATGTCTCAAATGGTATGAGTTGAAATATGTCTATAATGCACACCTTACCACCCTCATGATAATATGACCAGAAAGAAAATATGTGCCTTTCTTTCTTTCTTTCCTTACATGGAGGTCTCAGTGTTGTTTGAAAGCCTTCGAATTTTTCATTCGCCACCTTCTGCAACCAAACCCTTCAGATGGCTTTGGGAGATTTTCCCCCAGGAGAGATTTTTAAATATTTAACAGCTAAACTGACTATTTGAGAGCATTTTAATTCAAAATTCTTTACTTGGTATCATTTTAGAGCCATTATAACAACATACTATACTATGACTTTTTTTCATGATTTTGGACGACATACTATACTATGACTTTTTTTCATGATTTTGGACGACATACTATACCATATTATTATTTTTTATTATTTTTTTCATGCTGTACTATACTGACTTTTTAATCATTTTTTTTGACATACAATACCATGACTTTTTATGACATTTGTTATTACTTTCCTATGACATACTTACACTTAACAAAAACTATACTAATTGACAGTGATATAGCCTGCATAACATACCACTCATATTATTGTAGTTTCCCACTGTTAAATGCATTTTCAAGTAATGAAACACAGAGACACTACAGTGTTTGACATTGATTGTACCCACTCACAGCAGTTGTGCAACGGCTTCTGCACACAAGTCTCAGCCATCTGTCGTTCCTGCTGTTAAAGTGTGTGTGTGGTCTTCCTCCATGCAGAAGAAGTATCGTCAGCTGCCAGACAGGCTGAAGTTCACCTCAGTGACTGACTCTCCTGATATTGTCCACGCTAAGACGAGCTATCAGCAGTGCAGTGAGGTGAGGTGAAAATATAAACATGCTGAAGAAATAATACAAAGGCTCATTCTTTATTATAACTGTAAAATCCTAAACACAAAACATGTGGTTGTTGTAGGCTGTTAATGACAATGTTGATACCCTGCTCATGTCTTTGCAGAGGCTGTACAAATCTGGAAAGAATGATGACATGCACAAGTACACTTTACACTCAGACGATCCAGACTTTGTCAGAGCCAAGATGAACGCCCTGCAGATTAGTGATGTAAGGCACGCCTCACATACTTTACCACAATCCTAAATACAAGAAAATGATTTTATATACACATCGAAAGCTGCCAATATTACTTCATGACTTGTTTATCTTGAAAATTATTCTCACATGTAGAAAGTTTACAAGGCATCTGGGGAGCAGGTGAAGACATCGGGCTATGACCTGAGGCTGGATGCTATTCCCTTCCAAACCGCCAAGGCCTCCAGAGAAATTGCCAGCGATGTGAGTTCATGTGATGATTCAGTTTGTGACAGGATTTGAGTCGCTTTAGTTTTTCTTGACATTTTTGAAGCACAAATTAAGATTCATTTGAAGGTCTAAGCTCTTTTGGCAGGGGATTGAGAAGTAGCTGCATGTAATTTTAATCCACATTTACTATAAAACTCTAAAACTACATTTAGAATCAACAACTTTAATTAAGCTGGGAGAGCTGTCTGAAGACTGAAAACTTTATCCTTCTCCCTCCCACAGTTCCGTTACAAAGAGTCCCATCTGAAGGACAAAGGCCAACAGGTGGGGCTGCGCTGTGTGGAGGATGACCCTAAGATGGTGCACTCTCTGGCAGCCAGCAAACTCCAGAGCAACCTGGAGTACAAACGCCAATCCAAGGAGGACCGGGCCCACTACAAAATCCATGCCGACCAGCCTGAGTTCCTGCAAGCCAAAAAGAGTCAGGCTCAGGCTAGTGACATCACCTACCGCCGCAAGCTCCATGACTACACCTGCGACCCCGAGCAGCTCAATGTCAAGCATGCCAAGCAGGCCTACAAGCTGCAGAGTGATGTGAGTCATGCTGCATGCAAAGTATGTTGTAAAAAGGTTTTTAAAGGGGTTTGTTACAGCCAGTGTTGTTATATCTGTTAATTTATGAGTTCTATAAATCATACAATTTTATCGAGAAAACTTAAAGGCAGGGTAGTATTTGAGTGTATAAATACTGGTTGATTTGTGGGAACCTTAATTTGAAATATGGCAAGAATATAACTAACCTCATCCATTTATTTGTCCTGTGGACCCACTTCAACAACTTTGATTCCTAAAATCTTAACATGACTGATTGTTTTTCCCTTTTTGTTGCAGGTGAACTACAAGTCAGACCTGAACTGGATCAGAGGAGTGGGCTGGACCCCTCCAGGCTCCCACAAGGCCGAGCTCGCCCGCCGGGCTGCAGAGCTGGGGCTTGCTGAGGGAGTCAGCACTGACGAGGCTATTGCAAATTATCAGCACATGATGATGGTGAGGGAGGATGAATTCTAGTCATTTACTATAGAAAAACTTTTTTTATGGGATGAAGGGGACCTTTTATGCATTTCCTTTTATCTACATGTATGTTAAAGTGATGTTTATATCTAACATGGCCAAAAATTCAGATGAGGTAAACATATGTAAAGGTAATCCCTGTCAGCAAAACCTCAGGTTTAGGCCGTCCTGAAAACTCAGTTTCGAGCATGTTCTTCTACTTTCAAGTCAAGCTGACGTTGTCTCATGACAAATTTCTTGATCCACTTCAGGCACGCTACTGCTAAGTGCTTACATGAAATACAATGCTACATATAGCTACATGCTAACATCAGGGAAACATGTAATCTTGGTTGCCGATGTTTTGAGTTTATCCCCAATTTTGGATCATATTCCCGCTGGAACATGTCTGGTTGTCACTTTTTGAGTTTAGAAGCTTTTATTGGTGATTTTTCATGGTAGAAAGTGTGGCTATACTCTCTAACAGTCATTCCCCAGCTTCAGTGATGGTGCAGGGACGCCAGAAGATTCAGAAACTCTGATCAATCAAAGCAGAATGGGCTTTTTGGGAGGGGGTCTTAAAGAGACAGGCGCTTAAACGGGGTGTTTCAGACAGAGGGTGAATCCAGCACAGACAGTTTGAGGAAAATGGTGTTTATAGAACATTAAAGCATGTAAACACCTTCTAGTAGAAACCCAAAATAAACTTTCTCCATGTCTTTATTTCAGCTGCATCACCAGCAGCAAATGGAGCAGCAGCTACAGCAGCAGCAACAGCAGACTTCAGAGCAGGTGGAGACCAGCGAGGAGATTAACCAAGGCGTCAACATGGACGCCATGGAGGTCCTCCACGTCAAGAGGAAGAAGACCTTCCAGACGGCCCAGAAAAAGTCCACCACGACCACCACAACCTCAAAAACCTTTAAATCCATGGAGAAGAAGTCCAGCACCACCTCGTCCTCCTCCTCATCGGCTGCCCTCCACAACACAGTCAACACGTCCATGTCTAGTAAAGCTGCTGCGATAGAAGAGGCGTAGATCAGAGTTTTTATAGGTGATAGTGTTTAGAGATGGCCACTTTACAGGTGGTGTTTGTGGTATCTACTTTGATGAGATGACTCTGTAGTTACATGAGATGTCGAGCGGAGCTTCTGTAGGTGCAACAATGAACTGTTAAATGTTGAAATAGAAAAAAAGGGGGGATTGAAGCATGTTGAATCAGGACAGGACTTGTCAGGTTAGTTGAAAGGATTGTATGTGATGAAGGTTCTCAGAAAGAGACTTTATTTTCAGATTGAATGCAAGGTATTTCTTGACACTTTATCCATCTTCTGAATTTGGTTAAATCTCCTCTAAAGGACCACGTACGACACCAGCTACAGCAAAAACATCAAGATTACCAAAACTAAATTCAAGACAAAATTGACTGAAATATGAAAAGGAAAGTCAGCATTTTGTTTTTGTATATTGAGTGTGATCAGAAGTTATGGAGCTGGACCAGAGTTACGGCCAGCACTGCAGAGGATATTTTCATAATTTGTTTTTTTTTGTAATATTTAGAGATAAACACAGGCTGCAGGATCAAATGCACAAGGCACAAACTTTATTACAGCCATGCAAAACATGAAGTTTTCTTACGAGGTCTGCTAATCCAGTGCACTTTGAGCTAGGCTCGGTGATACAGCAGTATAGGTCGACTGGAATCATGTGTGATCTACATTTTGTCTGGCAGGTTCAGCTTGGTGAGTTCGTATCAGTGCCCCTTTTAACTCAAAGCTGGGCTGGGAGTAAATGCTTGGTTTTAATGCTGATAAAATAAACTTTTTTTCAAGGCAAACTGAGCTGAGGTCTGTATTTTTTTCCAAAATAAAGAATACTTTTTCGGGCAAACAGCAAACACTACAGTAATTAATGAATCAGTGCAGTTCAGTTGATCTTGCTTTTGATCCAGCTGGTGAATGCGTTGACGTTGGCGTAGACACCAGGCTTGTTCCTCTCAGCACAGCCATAACCCCAGCTCACCACACCGGTGATATAGTGTGTGCCATTCTGCTGACACACCAACGGTCCACCTGAGTCACCCTGTAGAGTTAGAAAGAGCAAGTTAAGAATATGTACATGTACAAGTCTGGATCTTTTACTCCTCTTACACAAACTGTTAAATTTAATACAAACAGAATTAAATGCAGCCACGAAAATGTTTTAACAGCTCTTGCATGCGCACCTTGCATGCAGGTTTTTCACATTCACACACACCTGACAGGAGTCGATGCCGCCCTGCAAAGTCCCTGCACAGAACATGCTGTTGTCCAGTACACTTCCGTAGACTCTGGGATCTTTGCATCGCTGGTCAGAGATCAGGAAAACACGAGCATTCAACAGCTGGCTGCTGTACCTCTCTGAAAAGTGGAGGTCAAAGTGAGTTTAAATGACAGTTAGAAAAAACACTGGCATAAAGAACAAAACTGGCTTTTTCCATGAAAGGCATTTTGACCCTTTGCTAAGCCCCGCCCCTTTGTGATGGTCCATCAAGCTGTCAGCGCTAGCATGGAGCCCACACTGTCACTAACTGCACTCCTTGAAGAAATATTTGGAAAAACAAAAAAGCTATTGAAGGATATATCCAGGATGTCAAACTGACTCAGCAGCAACAACAGGTTAAAAAGACAAAGATAGTTAGAAGCTAAAGCCGAACTATAGGCTACAGATCACAGTGTAAAAGTGAACCACCACATCACTGCTGATTACCACACAAGACAATGAATATAAAGGGAAACTTTGCTGATACTGAACCAGCTGTGTGGCATCGCGGTGTGTGCAGATGAACAGTGTTTGACACAATGTGATGACACAGCTGGTTGAATATCAGGTTCTGGATCCTGTACAGCAAGGTCGGTCTTTGTTTCACTGTTATAATCACTGAAAAAGCAAAAGCAGCATGTGAATACATTCAGTAGGCTATATATATCTTCAGTAGCTAGCTAGCTAACCCTACACTTTGCAGGGTTTGATTTTGGTTTCGGAACAGGGAAGAAACCTCTCCAGGTAACGAGTATCATGAATACACAACGTGCCCCAGGCACAACATTTAGCTCCAAATCCACAAAACCAGCCTGAAAATTAAGGAAATCTGAAACGATTGCATTAGAGTCAATGGAGCACAGCTGTATTATGCGTTAAAAACGGTCCAGTGTCTTTGGAACTCAACCCAAACTAGACACTAAAGTTCGGGATATCTTGACCTCTGCTGCATCGATCTAGACCATCCTGTCTCTAAAGGTCCCCCAGCTTTAAATACAACACTGAATTATGATCAAAATAATCTGTTTATATAACATGAAAGGACTTTTATAAATAGCTAATTACGTGTTTCAGTTGCTCCCCATCCGGAGACCACACACTCCTTTCCAGCGGAGAACACCTGGTCCGGTAGACATGCTGTCTTCACAAAGCGGGATTCCTTGGCGCAGTAAGGGCTGTCGGTAACTTGGAGTTTAAGCAGAGCTGCACAGGAAATGAGCACATACAGTGAGTGACATTAATCATTTGATGTGTAAACGAATCAAATTACCTTTCTATAAACATTTCTCAAAGTATGAAAACAATATTCGTAACGCATTATCAGAAAAGACTGATGCCAAATCTGCATATACCTCTCTATGGAGTGCAGTTTATCCTGGTTTAAAATGACATTATATGTGATGAATGTGACAAACCAACGTCGTTGTAAAGAGCAGTTGTGTTGTCCTTGTAGTTCTCATGAGGAATCGTCTGTATGACCGGGATGGTCTGGTCCATCTCCTCCTGTTTCTCTATGTTCACTCCTCCCAACACCACTTGGTAGTCATAGTGAGGCTCACTGAAAGAACAATTGAACTAAGTTAGCTTGTAGTAGCAGTTGTAAAGGGCGTACAAACAAAATGCAAACCTACATGCAGTGTGCAGCAGTGAGGACCCAGCAGGATGTGATGAGGATCCCACCACAGAAGTGACCAAATGCAGCAGTGGAGCCTTTCTGTCTGACCTGCACAGACACCTGCCAGGGGTGGGCACCAGGGAGAGACTTGCTGCCCCCAAAAATCCTGCTATTGCGAGCAGGCTGGCTCTGGGATATCCCACATTGGGAGAACTGTGCAGGGCCTGGCACTGGTTGGACTGGTGAGGGTGGAGTGGCTGGGGAACATCAGAGAAGAGTGAGCACAGTGTGAGCATACACTACATACTGTGTGTGTGTGTGTGTGTGTGTGTGTGTGTGTGTGTGTGTGTGTGTGTGTGTGTGTGTGTGTGTTCACCTTCAGAGCATGTCTTGACTTTGCAGTAGTCCCATGTCAGTTTGCCTTGATTCTTATAATAACACCAAGGCTTGTCATCCCCATCTGGGTTTCTAAAATTTAGAATGAGTAATAAATAGATTAAATAAAGACATGATAATTTGTTTAGCCATATTTGAAAAGTAGCCGAGAGAAAAAGTGTTGAAGTTGCCAACACAAAGGAACAATCAGTGTTATATTACAAGCTTGTTTGTGACAAACAAATGACATCACTTTCCTTTCTGCATTTGTGCCACTCAAAGACTGGTGTTTTTCTGGTGACACATTGCTGCCTTTCTAGCTACGTTTGTGCCACACAAGACTGGTGTTTATATTTTTTAGCGATACACCTCCAGGCGCATTTGTGTCATTCAAAGCTGGGATTTTTTGTAGTGACACACCATAATCTCTTCAGCTGCGTTTATGCCACTCAAAGCCAGGTGGGTTTTTTCGCAACACACTGCTGCCTTCCCAGTCGCGTTTGTGCCACACCACAACGTTTCAAGGTGTGTTTGTGTCATTCAAAGCTAGGTGTTTTGTAGCAACACACCGCAACGTTTCAAGCCTTGTTTGTGCCACTCAAGGCGGGTGCTTTGTTGCGTCATCTGCAAACGTTTCCTAACTATAACCACATAGTTTTGTTGCCGTCTTACCTCCGCGTTTATGCTACTCAAAGCCGGTTGTGTTTTTAGCGACTTCCGCAATGTTTTCCTAACCGTAACCACATAGTATATGGTTTTGTTGCCTAACTGCCAACGCCTTGCTTGAGTTGCTTCACGTGACTATATAGTGCCAACCAGGATCTTTTCCTAACCATAACCAAGTAGTTTTGTTGCCTAAATCTTAACACTGACCCCTTCTCACCACTGCGTTTGTGCCACATGACAGGTTTTTTTCAGCAACATTCACAATCTTTTCCTAACCATAACCACGTAACTTTGTTGCCTAAATCTAAACCCCGATGCCTTATGTGAGTCGCCTAACGTGACTAGCGTCAACCATGATCTTTTCCTAACGTTAACTAAGTAGTTTGTTGCCTAAACCTAATCGCTGACAACTTTTTACCACTGACCCCTCCTGCATTTAGATACAACGCTAAACGCCCTCAGTGTCGTTTTAGTAATTCTCCGGGCTTCTGCCCAAGCGGAAAAATATGATGAGTAGGTTTAAGATCATGTTGAGGTGTAGTATCTGAAAATTCCGACTTTGACTTTGACTTTGACTTTCCGAATTCAAGGAAACACAGGGTGAGTAACTCATATATAAATGATCATTCAGGAATTAAAGTATTTCTTAAACTTCAATAAATATTGAATAATTTGTCTTTACCTGCAGTGGTTGTTCAGTTCCAGTCCAGTAAAGTCTGAGTACATGGAGAAAGGATCGTCCCCATTCATCACAATAAAATTTGAATGCCAGTCCAGACACTCATGCCCATCATCTGTGACGCTGACGACACCCCTGTATGTCTCTCCATTTCCCTCATAACAGTCAGTGGCAGCTGTCCAAGAAGATTGAGTGAGAAGAAAATTTGAAGTGAGCTCAAGGAGTGGAATAGTTTTTAACATCCAAATGCACAAATACAGTCATTTTATTCTTACTTGCAGTGGAACTGAAATTATAATTTGTTACAAAAATATGCTGAGGACAAAGTGGTTTTTGGTCTCTTGTATTAGATCATTATCGGCTTTTTTTCTAGCATTTGCAAAGTCTTTACCAATTTCACAGAATTTCCCAGAATATCCATCAACACAGAGACAGCGCAAGCGGCGGTTCCCTTTTGTGCAAGAGCCTCCATTTTGGCAAGGATTGGGTTCACAGGCAGACACTGGAGCTGATACAGAAACAAGACATAAACAATTCAATAGTGCACATTAGTAGGGGTGTAGCAGGAGATTCTGGGGCCCTCAAAGAATAATGGCAACCCTATTTTTCTTGCTTGACCAAAACAAGGTACTTAATGTACTGTTCTGCTCAGTTCATTCAAAAATTAATTGTTTAAGATAGGTTTGGGATACTCACCTGTCTTGCAGTCAGGACCTTGGAAGGGAGGTTTGCACTTGCACTCATAAAAAGGGTCTTTCTTCAGATTGACGACACAGTCACCGTGACCACATCTGACGTTCTGGCAGACATTTCTCACTAAATATTCAAAACAAGTTGTCAGAAGTAAAGGTTAGACACGTAGGAACCTTGTGTGGAAACACTGAGATATTGCAATAAGCTTTAATGATTGTGAAAGGGACTACAGTTAGTTTTGAAGTCATCAAAATAGATTGGTACACAAAAAAACAGAAATGACCCTTCCTAAGCCCTGCCTCTTTTCGCTCTGTATTCCAGTGACAGTTCAGCAACAGTTCAGCAGAACCTCAGTCAACTTTACTCATACCTGTTATACCTAGATATGCTGGATATTCACTGCACATCAAAATAAAGTGTGTTTTTTTTTTTTTACAAACTTGACAGTTGGAAAACCACTGCTCAAGTGCTCCAGGGATAATGTTTTTCTGTAGGCCAACATGAGCATAACTCAGGTTCCCTGGTCAAAAAGCCAATGGGATTTTTCCATTGGATTTTGGGTTATTGCAGAAAATAAACTTTCTTGTGCAATATTAACACCACAAGACATCACTTTCATGATTTTAGCCTAAATTCAGTCACTAGAAGTAAAATGTTAACGTTTGGCCATAAAAGAACTACACCATGGTCACGTCTTTACACCCCTACCTCAAGGAGGCTGTAAAGCTGTGGTCGGTGTGATGACGTTCTGTAGTCTCATTTAGCCACTTGTTAGCAACCACCTTTTTTAAGACACATAAAAGCTTAAAAATTCACAAGTTGGGTATTTTATGTCGAGGAACATAACGGGAAAGTCTCTTAAACTTGTGTTAACCAAAAACCCATTAAAAAACCCACTGACATTGAGACGAGTGAACTTAGAGTGGTAAAATGCTCACAAACATCTGGGTTTGAGGACTCATTCCTGGAGCAGGCTATGTGCTAGGCTTCTCTATGTTGAAAAGAAAACCAAATTTTTGAAGATGGTTAAAAGATGTGGCTAAAGGACTATCACAATCCTAACGGACACATTATGTTGTTGTCACTGCTAAAGGTAGCTTAGGTTCACTAAACGCGGGAACTGCCCATTGGTTCGACAGTCCATTGGTTCGACATACCATCGTTCCGACCATATTAAACTCATTGTTCCGAAGTCCGTTCCGAAATCCTCATGTTGCTGTGGTTAAGGTCTGGTTAGGTTTAGGCACAAAAACACTTGGTTAGGGTTAGGAAAAGATCATGGTGTGGGTTAAAATGAAAAAGAAAGTGACAAACACATAAGCCGTGAGCCTGCTCCGCCTCAATCCGTTCAGCACCGCGGACAGTCGGACTAATGGGATGTCGAACCAATGACATGGACCCCTAAATGCTAGCTAGGCTAGCTAACATATAGCTGCATCAAGAAGAGTTAGCCACATCTCAGGTCACCATCGTCGGCCAGATTTGTTTCCTCCTTATTGCTGTGGTAGAGTTTAAGGAATTTGGATAAGAGCAGGCTTCTCTATGTTGAAAAGAAAACCAAATTTTGAAGATGGTTAAATAAATAAAGATGTGACCGGAGGACAGTCACAATCTTAACAGACACTTTTGCTGTAGTTAGTCACAACTAAAGTTAGCTTATGTTAGCAAAACGCTAGCTAGCTAACATATAGCTGCATCAAGAGGAGTTAGCCCCATCTCATTTCACCGTCATCAGCCAGATTTGCTTCCTCCTTATTGTTGTGTTAATGATAAAGGAATTAGGAAAAGAGCAGGCTTCTCTATGTTGACAAGAAAACCAAATTTTGAAAATGGTTAGAAGATGTTGCTGAAGGACTATCACAATCTTAACAGACACATTATGTTGTGGTCACAGCTAAAGTTAGATTATGTTAGCAAAACGCTAGCTAGCTAGCTAAACTAGCTAGGCTAGCTAACATAGAGTTGTATCGAGAGTAGTTAGCCTAATCTCAGGTCACCTATATCAGCCAGATTTGTTTCCGCCTTACTGCTGTGCTAAAGTAAGAGATTTGGAAAGAACAAATAGGTTGGTTGCTGACATATTTTTAATGTGACACTGTTGGCCAGATCAAAGCTAAAGTTGCTTTGTTTATTATCTCTGTAAGGCTACATACCATCCTAAAGTAACTTTAGGTCTTATTCTGACTTCATTGAAAATACGAGAATACTGGTGCAGTCACCCTGCCTACCCTGCAGATGACTAGCCTACTCATTGCTATTTGCAGAAATGGAATGCAACGTAAAGGTAATGTTCCTCTGCAATGCTAACATCCATGTGACATAGGGTGCTGTGTAGGTTATTTGGATATACACGACATTATCGTGAATATATTCTTCCATTACATGCTCCAGTCCTTCCTGACAGCTTCTTTTAGCAATATTGCATAACAATTAGAAACTATTTAATATGGTCTCCAGCCAAAAAAACCTGGCGTATCCATGTTTCTTTTTTGTCAAGATTGTCCAACCTAGCAACAGTAGGGGCCTATCTAAGGGGGTCAGGGGTTAGGATAAAAAAATAAAAAATAAATAAAAAATAATAGTAATAAATGAAAAAATAAATACAAAGAAATTGCAGTTCCTTTGCCTCACAAAATGAACTTATCATGAAGCCAAGTTGGGAATTCCTACCTCTTTGACACCTCTTCCCTATGTACGGCTCAGGACACAGGCATGTGAATGCTGTGGCGGATTGAACTTGGCACGAGCCACCGTTGAAGCAAGGGTCTGGATCACAAGCATCTGGGAAAGGAAGTATGAGTTTACATGTTGAGAAGTAAGATGGAGATATGCAGTACAATCAAACACAGCTTTTCAGGGTCACTTACGGGACACGTCTAAGAGGTCAAAGAGCCAGTCGTTATTATCAAAATCAGTGTTAGGGGCGTCAGTGGTGTAGTCGTCTCCGTAATCAATGTCTGCCAAGAACAGAGAGCTGTTTACACACTGGAGTTTGGCAACAAAATCAGTCATCAAAATGAATTGTAGTGCTTGTAGTTAGTTGGAGCATTTTCTAGTAAAGCCGTACATGCAATTTGGTGTAAATACAGCTACTGATTTTTTACTTAATACTCAAAGTTAGCTCATATGGTGATTTTGACATTAGAGTTCATACAAGCGTACTGTATATTGCAGTAGGATAAAGAACAGGATGAAATGATGGAGGTGTTGACTGTGTTATAGATAGAACAAAGTGCATTAAAACCACTTTGCATTAGATAATCCTCCACCATTCTGTCTCACCTAAAGATTAAACTATATTGAAAAAAATTAATAAGATGCCATAAAATGTCTTAAAAATGTGAAACCAAATAACCTAAATACAAATAATAAACCTATCTGAAGATCTCAGTGGCACTAATATAAAGCGTGTCACCACACACCACGCGTGTCATCAACTGAAGAAAGAGGTCTTACATATGCTATCCAGCTGAAACGACAAAATCACAGCAGAGAATAGATCAGCAACTTTTCCATATGAATCAAAACAAAACCATCCTTCACTGAATACTTCATAAAGATAATGAGAAACTCACATGTGGGTTCTGTCCATGAACGCCTAGTATACTCAGGCTTATGAGCAGGGCCGCCGCGGTTAGCATGGTGCCGTGTGTCACTGTCAGCACAACGTAGATGACTGAATACCCAGAGTTTGACTTTAATTCTAAAAAGCATCTCGATATCCAGCTCATCCCTCGCACTTGTCAATCTTTAGCCAGCTGCATCGATTCTGTGGGAGTCTGTGTGTTTTAGGACATTGCCCTAATTGTTATGCACCGTGGTTTCATTTATTTAACCTTGTCTTATTTGCCCACATATAATGCAACTTTAAACTTTGTCAGCAAATTTCACTTTGAGTTAATTTATGTAATCGTGATTTAGAAAAAACAATATCAGTTGTCAGTTACCAACCCTGTCTCCTAGAGATTATGTTTGTATGTTACTAAACTGCTTGGCTGTGGTAACAGAGTTATCAGAGACAACATTGCTCTCAGGTAACAAAACTCTAGATTCATGTACCGCAGAGGCTCAGTGAGCAGGTGTTTGGAGAGGATAGCATGTGTACTAAATGCAGGACTTTGATACCAGAACCACAGGCTTATGTCCAAACTCCTGTCTTTGGTTTTGGCAACAGAACCACTGTGGTTAAGGGTTAAGGAAAGATCTTGATTTTGGTTAAATGTTAACAAAAATGGTAATAAAAACATTACACTATAGTCACAATGAGTGGAGAGTGAGTGTTTCTTTTTTCTTTTTTTTTTAAAGATATTTTTGGGGGGCATTTTTAAGCCTTTAATCGATAGGCCAGGCAAGTGTGAAAAGGGGAGAGAGAGAGAGAGAGGGAGTGACATGCAGCAAAGGGCCATAGGCTGGAGTCGAACCCGGGCCGCTGTGGCAACAGCCTTGTACATGGGGCACCTGCTCTACCACTAAGCCACCGACGCCCCAGTGAGTGTTTCTTTTTAACAATCAAGTCCTATTTTGATGTTTTCTATGCACTTTGGAACCTTATTTTAATTCAAAGTGCATAAAAATCCCAGTGTGAATCAATTTATTTTCATTGCAAATGAGAAAATTATGAATCTGGCAGGCCACCAAACACCCGCAGGTTGAGTATCCCCGCTCTATGTCAGGTGTGGTACACCAACAGATAAGCAAGACGAACTTATGTATCCTGAAATGATACTCCAAAGGCATTAAAATGCAACATATGAAAGCACATGGTGACAGTATTACGTTGCATGCCTACTATATGAGACTACAGGCAACCAGAAATTCACTCCCATTCATTGTGTATTGGAAGTGACTGATTCGCTGCACAAAGCATGCTGGGATACCTGCAATGTGGACCAAGCTGGCAGCACAACAAGAGGGCGTGACAATTTGAAAAGTTCAAACGGTGCTCACATCAAAACAGCACTGTTAGTTGAACTCATTCGAAAGCACATACCCCGTGCACAGCAGGGTCAGTCTGTACAACTTGGTGCAGGTGACGGCAGGAAACATCAGACTGAGAGTAAATAAGCAGATACACCGCACACAAGAGATATAATTGAATTAAACTGTCTGTTGTGTGATGCAATGTGTCTGGTTGCATGTGTACAGAACCATATACAGAGTTTACTCAGCACATGATCACCCTGCTGCTGATTGGCTTCAATGCAGCTGCAGCCTTGTTAAAAGCACCTGTGCATTGTGTTATACAACAAACCCGAAGAAGCCATGGGCCAAACATGTTGTTTGTAACATTTCAAGTGAAGACTCAATAAAAGAAGAAGCAATTCAGCCATCTTGTGTGTGGTGTATCTGATGATTTACAGCACTGTTAGTGTTGCATATTTCACAAAGAATGTGAAGGATTTAATGGATTCAATAACAAATCTTATGTGTGTTTTAAAGTTAGCTTTAACTTTATTGCTGCAAGCATGCTTACAAAAACTAGGAAGCAACTTAGCATTGGAACAATTATGTAATCACACCACAGTGAGGTATACATGAGTTGAAACAAACATTGAGGCAATGTGTCACATGAAAGCTTTTTCAAACTTGTTCTGATCCTAGCTTATTTTTACCTAGAGGACAGTGTATTACTGCTACAACAGGACATTATCTGAGGTAGTGGCAGCATGTCTGTGGTTACATGCATCCTCATGAGAGTAAATGTTTAGAGATCCAGTCAACAAATCTGCCGACGTTAGCGTAGACACCAGGCTTGTACTTCTTGCCGCAGCCGTCACCCCAGCTCACAACACCAACAACATAGTGGGTGCCGTTATGCTCACACACCAGAGGGCCGCCGGAGTCGCCCTGCAGGGGACAGAGAGGAGGATGAGTTATTGTCATGATGAGCACTGTCAAAAGGAATATTTAAATAAGAGATCACAGCAGTCACAGACCTGGCAGGAGTCAACACCTCCTCCCATGTTGCCTGCACAGAACATGCTGTCGTCCAGAGAGTCTCCGTAAACATGGGGAGCTTTACACTTCTCCTGGGAGATCAGGAGAACACGAGCGTCCAGCAGCTGGTTGGTACCGTACCTCTCTGAGACAGACAGAGTAGCATTAGACAGAGTGTGATGTGCAAATGCATCCAAAGACCCTTCTTGTAGTTATTATACAGTATGTCTCTTTGCAGTTCCTTCACATCTTCTTAGTCTTGTTTCCACCAAGCAGTACAGTACAGTTCAGTTTGATACGCTTTTTTTCCAGTTTCCACTGTGAAAAGTTGTGGATGGTTCCACTGGAACTGTTCGTACCGTCCCCATTTTTGGTCCCCCCTCTGTTGGGGTACCTAGCACACAGATCTGGTACTAAAAGGTGGAGCTGTGAACACTGCAGTCAGTAGCAGATGGTCACTTTACCCTGTAGGCCCGTTTAGTAATCATCTCATCAACTCATCCATGCTAATACGTATTTAATGTAATCATATTTTTGGCATCTCTAGGTTCTCAGTCAGTTTAATAATACAGCACTTGAAATGACACACTTCAAAATGACCAAGTAGGAATACATTACCCTGTTTTCTGATGTAAATGCGTGATATAGGCCTAGGTGAATCGGATGAAAATCCGTGAGCTGCCAAAATTCAAAACATTTTCCATTTTATTGGTTTAATCTCACAACTGGTCTGTTCTTTTTTATTTTAGAGTCCTCAAACTGCTTATTCTGCACAGTTCAGTTGCCTCAGTGCAAATCAAATATACTTAAATGTCTTCTGACTAAATACCAGCAACCAGTTTACACCCACTGATCCGTTAACTCATACTGGTTGTTGTGTTATGACTTGTTGTTAAGCAGGCTGAGCAGATTTAAATGATACATACGTGTTTCAGTCACGCCCCATCCTGAGATCACACACTCTGTCCCGCTGTTGAAGGACTGGTTTGGCAGGCAGGCTGTCTTCACAAAGCGGGTTTCTTTGGCACAGTACGGTCTGTCTGTGACTCTCAGCTGAAGCATGGCTGCACAGGAGAGCCCCAGAACAAAGAACAGCATGTCAGTACATTTCATTTTCATTTTAACTCAGTAAAAAAGTGAACAGCTGCTGACTTTGCTCCTCACCAACATCATTGTAAAGAGCAAACGGGCTCTGTCTGTACTGCTCGTGCACGATGGCCCTCTCCACAGGGATGACCTGATCGAACACCTCATTCTTCTCTATGTCCACTCCACCCAGCACCACCTGCATATCCAATCCACTTTTACTGGACATACACAGAGAGGTAAATGAAGGTCATGTGAATGTGTCCATGTACAAATCCACATCTGCTTCTATGCATGGGCAGATTATGAGACAATGGGCCCCTGGGCACAGGCATGCAAAAGACCCCACCTCCTCTCCTACATAGAAGACACAGAATTTCTGGAGGTTTTGCCCCTTTTTTATTTGTTCTGAGTCTCGCTTTAGTCGTCATACACTTTTTTGTGTGGTTTTGTGTATCTTTGGGGTCATTTTGCATCACTTTGTGGTTGTTTTTTGTCCCTCTGTAGTCATGTGTGTCTCTTTTTGGTCATTTTGTGTCTATTTGTGGCTCCTTTGCATGTCCTTGTTGTTGTTTTGTGTCTTTTTAAAGGTCAGTTTGTGTCTCTTTGAGATATATTTGTGCCTTTGTTGGTTCCTTTGTGTCTCTTTGTCGTCCTTTAGTGTCTTTTTGTAGTTCCTTTGCATGTCTTTGTGGTCTTTCTGTGTCTCTTTGTGGTCTCTCTGTGTCTCTTGTTGTCATTTTGTGTCTCTTTATGGTTATTTCGTGTCTCTTTGTGGTCTTTCTGTGTCTCTTTGTGGTCTCAATGTGTCTCTTGTGGTCTTTTGTGTCTCTTTGTGGTCTTTCTGTGTCTCTTTGGGGCAATTTTGTGTCTCTTTAAGGTCGGTACATGTTAACTAAGTGATATTTTGCAGGTGACAAAGGGGGCCCTGACACTTTAGGCCCCTGGACCTGTGCCCAGTAGGCCCGTCCAGTAATCCATCCATGCCACTATGTACCAAAACAGCACTGGAGCTTACATGCAGTGTGCAGCTGTAAGCACCCAGCAGGACTGGATGAGGATGCCTCCACAGATGTGGCTGAAGGGCCCTGAGGAGCCTTTGGATCTGGTCTGCAGGGAAACCTGCCAAGGATGAGCTCCAGGAAGAGATTTCTTTCCTCCGAAGATCCTGGCTGAGCGGCCGGGCTGCGGCTTCCCACACTGGGAGAACTGGGCAGCAGCGACGTCCGGCTTGGCTGGAGTTTGATCGGTTTCATGGATGGTTGGTGGGGTGGCTGGAGCTGGGAGGGATGGAAAATCACAATGAGAGTTGTGGAGGCAAAGATCAATCTGTGAGTGTGTGTGCATGTGTGTGTTTTTTACCTCCTGAACATTTCCTAACTGTACAATAGTTCCACTTCAGTTTGCCATCTTTATTAATGAAGCACCAGGGCTGATCATCTCCATCAGGGTTCCTTGAAGAGACAGAAATTTTAAAACACATATTAAAAAGCTCGTCATCAACATATAATGCTACAAGTTTTACAGAAACACATCAGCAAACACAACATTTTGTTTGAGTCTATACCACATGCAGTATGTCCCTCACCTCACATGTACTGCATCCACATAAGAACACAAACATGGTTACATCAGCAGTAGGTACATATGCAATATTTGCACAAGATGACTCTTCACCTGCAGTAATTGTGTGGTCCGATTCCATCGAAGCCTGCGTACTCTTTGAAGGGATCTCCCCCTTTCTGCACAATGAAATAGGAATTCCAGTCCAGACACTCTTCCCCTTCAACTGTCACACTCACCATGCCCCGGTAAAACTCTCCATCCTCTTGGTAACAGTCGTTTGGTCCTAGAAGAAAATATTTATTTTATTTATTTCCATGTGATAGCTGGGATGTTAGAGGATGAACGTTGGTTTTAAGGTGTGATTTCATTTAGGAGAGTGAGAGATTTGTATTTACCAACTTCGCAGAACTTCCCAGTATATCCATGAGGGCAGGAGCACTGGAAGGAGGAGCGTTTGGGACCCTTCAAGCAGGAGCCTCCATTCTGACAGGGGTTGGGCCTGCAGGGAGACGCTGTGAACGCAGGCAAGAAGATCAGCTGCTGTCCAGTGCAAAGGACTCAATGCAGTAATGAGAAATTTAGAGTGATTTTTAAAAAATCAATAACATGATATTCAATAACAGAATTCCATAAAAGCAGACCTTTGTTGCAGTTGGGTGGTTTGTAAGGAGGCTTGCACTTGCACTCATAGAATGGAGTAGTAGATGTGATGACACAGCTTCCACGTCCACATTTCACGTTCTTGCAAACATCTTTCACTGAAAAACACATGGTGCATTCATTTAATTTAGTTTAAATCTAATTTTGGCTTAGTGCATACAGACCTGCTGCCACACCTAACCAATGTGATTTGTGCTGTGTGCTGCTGACCACCTGCTTAACATTAACCGTCTGCAAGGTATTAACATCTTTACACAATGCTTTCCTTACTCTAAGATTTTTAGCCTGCTTCATGTTTTGCTTTCTTCTGTTCTAATTTTAAATGTTGGGTATTTTATTGCTGTTTTAATGACTAATTTAACATCTGACAAAGGGATAGCAGTTTAGTCAAGTAGGTCATGGATCAGCATCCAACATCATGTTCCTGGACCAAGATTGCGCTCAACAAGAGTGAAGCTAAGTTTTCCAAATTGAAGTTAGTACAGTTGAACAAAATCCTCTAACACTGAACAAAAAACTTGTAAGCCTCTGCCTATGTTGGCTATGCTAATGAGTAAACTTGCCAATAGACGGGAATATTAGCGAGCTAGCTTGCAAGTTAGGTGGTAGGTATGCTATGCTAACAAGTGAGCTTCCCAATAGGCTAGAATATTAGCAAAAAAGCTTGCTAACTAGGTATGCTATGCTAACAAGTAACCTTGCCAGTATGCTCGAATATTAGCAAAATAGCTTGTTAACTAGATTGGCTATGCGCTAATAAGTATACTTGTCAATAGAGGAGAATATTAGCGAGCTAGCTAGCTAAGTAGGTATGTCATGTTAACAAGTGAGCTTTCCAATTTTTTCTCTTTTTTTTTCCAAATAAATGTTTTTTAAAAAGTAAAAAGTAACTAGGTAGGCTATGCTAACAAGTCACCTTGCCAATATGCTACAATATTAGCAAGATAGCTTGCTAACTAGGTTGGCTATGCTAATGAGTGAACTTGCCAATAAACGAGAATATTAGCGAGCTAGCTGGCTAAGTAGGTATGTTATGCTAACAAGTGAGCTTTCCAATAGGCTAGAATATTAGTGAGCTAGCTTGCTAACTAGGTGGGCGATGCTAACAAGTAACCTTGCTAGTATGCTAGAATATTAGCAGGATAGCTTGCTAACTAGGTTGGCTATGCTAATGAGTAAACTTGCCAATAGACGAGAATATTAGTAAGCTAGCTTGCTAAGTACATATGCTATGCTAACAAGTAACCTTGTCAGTAGGCTAGAATATTAGCAAAATACCTTGCTAAATAGGTTGGCTATGCTAATTTAATTCAATTTTCAATTCTATTTACAAAGCCCAATATCACAAATCACAATTTGCCTCAGAGGGCTTTACAGCAAAATCGCATTAACTAGGTTGACTATGCTACTGAGTAAACCTGCCAATAGATGAGAATATTAGCGAGCTAGCTTGCTAGGTAGGTATGCTATGCTGACAGGTAAGATTGACAGGTATGGATAAAAGCATTTTTCAGTTGCAAATTCCTGCAATTAACACATTTTTATCTCCTTTTTTCCATGTTGATTTCAGATTTGGTTAGGTTTATCCAGAACCATCATCACCACGCTGATTTTGGATCATTTGTTTATGTCGAATCCAACATAGCAGTTAGTTAGCTTGCGAACTAGGTAGGCTGGGAAAATGTGGTGATTTGCATCTTTTATCTTTGTCAACAATAATCTAGTTTATTGGCAAGCTTACTTGTTAGCATAGCCATGCTACTTAGCAAGCTAACTCGCTAATATTCTAGTCTCTTTGTAAATTTGCTTGTTAGCATAGCCTACCTTGTTAGCAAGCTAACTCGCTAATATTCTAGTCTCTGTAAGTTTGCTTGTTAGCATAGCCTACCTTGTTAGCAAGCTAACTCGCTAACCCTGCAACAGCTTATAAGAATTTTATTCAGTGTAACACATGATTTTGTTAAATTGTACTAACTTAAATTTGGAAAATGTAGCTTAGCTCAGAAGAAGCTTAAAGGAATTTTGAGAGAAGCGCAGGAGCAGGACACTGACGATATTAAAGGGCTGTGATGGATTGACTGCAATATTGATCCAGGAATGCAATGTGGGGTGTTGATCCAAGAGCATGTCCCACTTGGCAAAATCATGTCATACCTATGTGCATTGTCCCTGAAAATAAATATATAACTAGAATTGAGCTTTAAACTACATTCAAACATAATTTTGTTCCTGTAAACTGTGTGTAATTTTATATTGCTAACACTGTGTCTGTTCGTTCTTGTCACTAGGGGGCGCCAAAGACAAACAAAAAAATTCCAATTCAGGACACACTTTACAGTTTTGTCGATTGTTATGAAGCGCTTAATGAAACTGGGAATCACTTGCTCTTTCATCATCACCTCATTAGCACAGCATAAGTCTTCTGTTGCAAATTTTCAAACACTTTGTCATTGGGTTCACACATTTTGACACCCTTTTTCAAAACAGTAAAGACAGAAATCTTCTTTAAAAGAGACCCCAAACTATTGGATTACCTGTGTTAAACAACAGGAATACATCTGTTCACAGCTGATATAAATTACTCTAATGAATATGAATTCTAATGCACCTGTGTGAAACTGTTTTGCACAACTCCTCAATCAGCAATCTGTCCATATCCATCTGTAAAAGATGCAACCTCTGTGTTACTGTTTGCAAACATGGATCAAAGACGCCAAAGAGTCTGAGAGCCTCTGAATATTACACCTGAAGCTCTGATACACCTCATCTTAGTCATACCTGTCTGACACTTCTTTCCCGTGTAAGGCTCGGGGCACAAACATTTGAAGCTCCCGTTGGCAGTGTGGTCACAGATGCCTCCATTCAGACATGGGTTTGGATCACATTCATCTAAGTGAGGACAGAACCATGTCAAATGCTTACCAATATAAATTCTCACATGCTGTCCCAACAGTTACCACACAGACTCAGATAAATCAGTCAGGAGCAGAGTGCAACTGATTATGCCTGCCTGAATCAATGTGTCTTATGACAGAAGAGGTATCTCAGTTAAACTACAGCATGTTTTCAGCATATACAAACCAGACGTAATTTACCTGCGAAGTCCACAAGTTCATACAACCAGTCATCAAGATTTAAATCAAAATCCCCAGCAGGGCTGTCAGTGGTGTAATCGTAATAATACTCATAAGCTGTGAGGAAAAAAAAAAGCATTTAAGCATCAAGTCATAAAGGGCTCATAAAGTAAAAATTTAGTTTACAGCTGAGTAAAATGGAAAGTGTTTTTACCACCAGTGCCATCTGTTTCTGTGTATACCTGTAATCAAACCAAATTATATTAATTATTTATCAAGTTGACTTACTTCTGTATTTCTTCCAACATATTAATACATGATTAGATTCCATGTTTCAAACTGAATCCATCCTATCTGCATACTCACATAGTCCTGTCCGAGCGCAGTGAGCGCACACAGTTGTAAGAGTAAAGCTGTAAAGCAGAGCATGTTGGTGTAGACCCCGGCCATGATGGGACCAGTGTAGGTCTGTGGTTTAGTGTTTGCTCAGACAGTCCTAAATAATCCCTCAGAAACATGAAGACCCCCAAACACTCCACCCACCTGTTAATCATTGGTACGCTGCACTGATTTGACAGGAGTTACATGTGAGTCAATACTATGTCTTTTTTGACCTGTGACCTTTACTCCTGTCGAGGTCGTCAAAAGCTAAAGCAGTAAGCAAGAAGAAAATTAAAAAGTGATACCAAGAGGCTGATGCTAGACTGCACTCTGGTCACAGATGGTGCATTTTTAAAAATAAATTTCTCCCTTAAAATCTTTTGTAAATTGTTTGTAGTCATCAGGTTTTTTTGTATACATTACTGAGTGACCTGGAGTTTCTCAATATGTCAGAGTGGTTTTGCTCTGCTAAAGCGAACAGCTGTAATTTTATCTGGTCTACAAGTTACAATTTGCATGAAATTCTTGATGTTTTACAATATGTAAAATACCATTACTCAGCACTGCACTGCACACGCTACAAGATCAGCGGTTCGATCCCCGGCTCCTCCAGTTCTACAGTCCAGCATGTCGAAGTACCCCAAATTGCTCCCGATGGCTGTTCCATTGGTGTGTGAGAGCATGTGATTGGTTACGGAGCAGCAGGTGCCACCATGTATGGTAGCCTCAGTCACCAGTGTGTGACTGTGTGTGAATGGGTGACTGAGGCATGTAGTGTGAAAGTGCTTTGAGTGGTCGGAAGACTAGAAAAGCACTATACAATTGTAGTAGTAATTGCAGCAATAATCAAAGCCCCCCCATTTATGTACAGTTCAGCTTCTTGGAGAGAGCATATTACAGTTTTTAGATTGTTTGAATTTATTTTCACCCATCTTTTTCTTCTTTTAAAATATTAAGGACAATCCGCAAAAATTAGAAAAAAAAATTAGATTGCACAGATATGCAACACATCACAGTTTAATATATTAAAGGAGTTGTTTGGATTTTTTTGAAGTGCGGTTGTATGAGGTACTTACTCATAGTCAGTATTACTACATAAAGTAGATGGTTGTCGGCACACTCCCAGTTTGGAGAAGCAGGCAGGAGTACTGCCATGGTGGCTGAGCAATGCACTGTTGTGGATGGGGGCAACAGCAAAACTTATTTCAGCCACCTAAAAAAACAATAACAGTTTAAGTGTGCGCTATATTATGAATTTTTTTCCCACTGCTTTACATTGCTGCAAGACAGCCCATTCTGATGGGTAACTGAAGCTGTTATATCACTCTCTTAAGAGCCACCAGACTCCTTTGATAAAAAGAGTAATTTTCCCTTGCAGAAAACAGGAGTTGCTGGTCTACTGTTGCCTCAATCTGTTAGTTTGTTTGTGTCGTTATGTGACTTTGGTTAATCTGAACTAAACCTTTAAAACACCAGTCACACAATAACACAAACTAACCAATCAAGGCAGCAATAGACCAGCAACTCCTGTCTTCCGCAAGGTAAAATTACTGTTATTGTCAAACGAGTCTGGTGGCTTTGAGGAGAGTGATATAATGGCGTCAGTTCCCTGTTGGAAAGGGCAGTCTGGTGGCAAGGTAAAGCGGTGAAAATATTCTAAATAAAGCGTACACTTAAACTGATACTGATTTTTTTAGGTGGTTACAGTGTGTTTTGCTGCTGTCCACATCCACAGCAGTACATTACTTAGCTTCTGTGGCCGTACTCCTGTCTGCTTCCCTAAACCTGGAGCGTGTCGACTGCCTCCCACTGCAGGTGAATCCAGACTATGCCTTTAAGGAAGTGTTTTGTGTGTATGTCTACACAAGCATTATCCATTCATTCATTCATTTTCCGTAACCGCTTATCCTGTTGGGGGTCGCACGGGGGCTGGAGCCTATCCCAGCTGACATTGGGTGAGAGGCAGGGTACATCCTGGACATGTCACCAGACTATCACAGGGCTGAAACATAGAGACAGCCAACCATTCACACTCACATTCACACCTACGGACAATTTAGTCATCAATTAACCTGCATGTCTTTGGACTGTGGGAGGAAGCCGGAGTACCCAGAGAAAACCCACGAAAAACAAATTCTTTCAGACATCACTCGATTTGTCAGCTGAGCTGTTTTTTATTCAAACAGTGATCACTTTACAGTGGGTGCAATAGCATATTCTCAATATACATCACTATATATAATGTACATAGGAAGTATGTGGAGAAATCAGGGCTGAGATCAAACCACAACTCCTCGCTCCCAATTTGTTATCCTCCTCTTACAGGTAAACCGAGTCATCACCTGTTTGCACAGTATCAACCCAGCTCAAAAGTGTATTCAGGTTGTTGACAAGGGGAGTGCTTGTAAACCATATATCATATGTCATTCAGCTTTGTCCTTGGGTTTAATTCAAACAGTCTGTATTCATTTCATATAACACTCCAGATACTTGATGGCTCCACAGACACTTCAATACTTGCAACCGGTGGATAATCATCCTAAGTGCGTCAAACCTTGATTGTAGAGCAGTATGGTAAAGATGCATCTAATATTCATTCATCATTCTAGTGGGGTAATAAACCATATGCAGGAAAAAGTCATTAACACAGTGTTTAGGTCAGTCTGTCTGCATACCACTTGATGTTTGTAGTCTGAACCCAAAACATTCACATTTCCATTGTAATCTCCCAACGTGCTAACCTTTAAGACCGCTCTCCCAAACAAACAATTCATTATCTTCAGCTCCAGAGAATATGGCAAAAACAAATCTGGTGCAATTCACAGGTTGTTTCCCTGGAAACGAGGGAGTAGGGTGCAGTTTCCAGTAAGTAAAAATAATAGAAAAAGTCTATAAATATAGGCATATAACGCTAACTGTAAGGAGCAGAGTCAGCAGCAATAGTCAGTCCTTCTCACTATCAAACTCCACGACAACAGATCCAAAATGAGTCACCGCTTGTTTGTCTTTTTTTGTCTTTGTTCTGTCTGCTCGCAGAGTGAGCCTCCTTCAGGTCCAAGGACAGTCTCGGGGTTGTTCATGTGTACTCTGATTTGCGGATGTAGTTGGAAGGCACGTAGCCTCGCCGGCCTCCCGCCTCCCCCAGCCACCATTCGCTGTTTCCGTTCATGTCCTTAAACTCCAGTATCCGCAGCCGCTGATTGGCTGAGATGCTCAGTTCGTTGGCACAACGGGCATCGAAGGAGTAGAGAGCGTAGTAAATCTGCAAACAAGTAAAGAAAAACAATATCGTTAGTAAATATTCAACTCTAAAAGCAGTATTATTTATGTTTTTGGCCCATCTATCTATCTTGGGCAGCCCTGTAGCATCTGACAGCAATGCACCACTTTTCATCATGACTATTTCATTTTTCTACAAACAGGAAACTGATGCCATCAGAATAAATTACAAAGTTGTGTTAGTCCAGAGGTCAGCAACCTACTATAAAAAGAGCCAGCTCTCAAATCAAATTTAGCCTCTCAACATTACTGACAGATCTAAAATGAGCATTCATTTATATGTTTTAGCACAAGGTGGCTGTTCTGCAGTGGGCTGTTTTTGATTATTTGGTACTTTAACTTTGCAGCGTTGCTGATGAAAGCAAAGAATTTGTCCATGCACTGTTAAATTCTCTTTCTTCCCCTGAGGCGTTTCCCTTTATGGATTTGGAATCCACAGCTTGCCCAGCGAGGGAGACTCAAGACTACTGTAGCCATCTCTAGTGATGTTTTTAGAGGAAAAGGTGCCAAGCCACAGACGTATCACACACATTTTAGTTGACGAAATGTTAAAGCGTTTTTTAAAACCGGTATGTAGGCTACATATTTTTACAGTTGAAGAATGTAAGAATCACTTTAGGCCTACAACAATAAATGGAAATCAAAATGCTAAGAGCCACTGGAGTGGAGAGGGGCTACAGAGCTGCAGGTTGCCTACCCCTGTGTTAGTCAGATAAGAGTTCAAAACATTCACTTGAAAATAGAGATGTTACAATCCTATTTTTTTCTAAACTGTGCAAAACAGTTTCCCACAGATGCATTTGAGTATCATAATTAAGAAAGTAATTTATATCAGCTGTGAACAGATGTTTTCCTTTTGTTTAACACAGTTAATTAATTCCATTTCTGGGTCTTCCCACTCACTGCGCAAACAGCACAGATCTACTGATACTAGGCTGGGGTGAATGTCATGTAATTTTGTGCTCTTTAGGCTACAGCTAACAGCTAACGACGACAACTAATCCTTTCAACATTAAATAAATAATCACAGAAGACATTTATCATTGGATCTATTAGTTTTATAAAGCCTCTATAATACACTGCTGTTCCAGGCAACCTCTAGCTCACGTGGCAGAGTTTGAACCACATATAGGCTGAGTCCTTTGCAGCTACCCGGGTTTGATTCCAACCCGTGGCCCCTTGCTGCATGTCATCCCCCCTTTCTCTCCCACTTCTGTCCATTTTCAGCTGCACTATCATTAAAGGCAAAATCGGCCCAAAAAATCTTCAAAAAACACTGTTGTTTCATGCTGGATTACAAAACTTCTGAAAGAGAGTGCTCGCTGAAAAGCTACAACAGCAATGAAGCAGAGTCGATTTAAAGTAAGTATCTAAACCGCAGTGTTCTGGAGATATTCTAAAAAAATAGAGCAGAAAACTCCTTGCATTCACACTAAATCTCACCTGATGACCATCTAGTTCACCCTCGTCTTCAGGTTCTGGTTCTGGTTCTGGTTCTGGTTCTGGTTCTGGCTCCGGCTCGATGTACTCATCCCTGGGGTAAGCGCTCCTCTTGTGGCTACCATTATCTCCATTTCTCCACTGGTATGAACTGTAGCTTTTGTCTGTGTGTCCATACCGCTGCGAGCGATTGTTTCTGAGCGAAGAATAAGAGTCTGTCTCCGAGAGGTCGGATGTCTCCTTGTGGCTGCTCGGACTCGCATAACTCGTGTCATACGCGTCTCTGTGATTGCCTGAATGTCGGTAAGAAGGCTCGGTGTCTCTGTGACTGGAGGAGTTTCGGTGTGATTGGTCTGAGAATTCCCGGCGGTTTGAGGGGTTTCTCGGGGAGGAGTTTATGGAGTTGCTCTGACTGGCAGAGTCGAGGTTGGGAACATCTCTGGGGTGACTCCTACGAGACGAGCTGGAGTCCAGCGAAGGGTGTGGCGATGATTGACTTTGGGGCTGCGCTGTGGAAAAGCTGACGGTAGCTGTTTCCTGATTGAAGGTCAGCGTGCTGTTGCTGTTTTGGCGGGAGAAAACAGGCGAGGAGCCGCCGTAGCCGGACTCATTAGATGATTGGCTCTCGATGGAGACGTCTGATTGGCTCCTGCGTGGGTTGTAGGGTTTGAGGAAGGAGCTGTATACGAAACCCTTGGAGACTGCAAAACAAGAAAAGACATAAATAGATTTTACTGCTGCACCATTTATCTCCAATGTCAGAGGCTCAGACATCCAAAATGCGTGGACGATTGAATTATGATTGAACATTTCCAATCAGGGCTCGGATTACAAACTACCTACCTCCATTATCAATTAGCCAGCGGTTGTGGCTACCCATTGGGTCCTGCTGCTTGATCACACCCACAAGATCTCCCTCCAGTATAGAGACATCCAGATCCTGGGCTGCGTTGAAGTTTCTCTCTGCCTGGAAAAGCTTCTCCGGACCGTAGCGAACCAGAAGTGCAGCACGGTGCTCGTCTGTCTGCAGGACGTAATTGGGCTGAAAGCGACAAGAACAAGGCTCCTGGTTAGATCCTAAACTCCTTGTGCATTATTTATTAAAATACAGTGTGGCAGAATGGGATTAGATGTCCACTCACAGGTCCCTGCAGTTGCTTTTTGGAGGTCTGCTTCTCCAGAGTCTTCTTCTCAAAGGTCTTCTTCGTGGTGGTGGCAGGAGGAAGGTTCTCCGGGCAGAAGCTAAAGCTCTGCAGGAGCTGGAGGACTCGGCCGTACTCTTCTTGGAACTTGGCGATCAGGTTGCCCTCTGTGACAGCTTTGTTGGAAAACTGGAGACAAACAGAAAGAAAAAGTTAATAACATAAGGTGAGTAAAACTGCTGTATAAATGTCAGGGAAATAAGTCGTTAGGAACATTCTCAGTTAATACCCCAATCATACTTTTTACGCTTTCAGGTGTCTTAAAATACAGGCTTTTTGACGTGGAAACCAGAGTGGTAAAAGTATCCTTGCAGCACTCTATTGGGAATTAATACTATGAGTCCATAAACGTATATAGGAAAAACATGTCTCACTTCCATCAACACCTGCATAAACAAAGACACACTCACAGCCTGCAGGAGGGGGTTCAGCTCTCCCAGTGTCGTCTTCATAAAGTCCTTCTGAGCCTGAGCGAAAGCCCTCACGCAGCCCGTAAACAGCTCCTCTGCTGCACCGTGGAACTTCGGGAGCTCGTCCAGAAGTTGGGCGTTGAGCGCCTCGTAATTGTTGCGCGCCACCTGCAGCTCATCCTGGACACGGCGGTCTTTGAGGCGGTCAGCACGCTCCTTGCAGTTGTCGTAGTCCAGCAGCTTGTCGAAGCGCTTTTGGATGAGTTTGTGCGGCCCGGCGAACATGAGGAGGAGCTGCGTGAGCGGGTTGATGACTAAGGCCTCTGTGCGCTCCTTCTGCTCAGGGAATGAGGTAAAGGGGGGTGGATAGATAATATGATGTGATCAGAGGTCATTCCCAGTGCACTTTTATTGCGACTAGAGAAAACATCAGAAGAGGACTTACAAACTGAGTGAACTGTTTGTCACTGATGCAGCGGTGAGCTCTGTGGAAGCGCTCGGGGTCGAGGATGCTGCGCTCTGTGTAGATGTCACAGAAACTGATGGCTGCCAAGACCTTCACAGATGCAGATTCCTAGAGAGATGCATTTTATTACAATCAATGCAAGTACATCAAGATTTTGTAAATACTTGCAATGCAATTAAAAATGTCATGACTCGGGCACGGTATTTTTGAGTGTATCTACTTTAGAGTTTTAATGTGATAATGGTAAAATGCTCCTACTCTTATATGTTGCAGGTACAAGGAAATGTCCCTGATAAAGGACTTGATGAGTCTCTCCTGCAGCCGGAACTTCTTCTCAGCCTCATCAAACGCTTCATCTTTAATCTGTGAAACAGTCAAAGACAGAGAGAGATCAGACACACCACATATACGCAGTCTTCTCTCCTCTCGGGTTAAGAACTTAGGCTGGAGCAGTGTTGTACCTGGGGTGAAATCCCTGTGAGGTGTTTGAGGTGGCTGCTGACTCGGTTGGATTTCTTGATAATGGAGTGCATGCTCAGCTTGGAGATCTTGTCGATGAACGTATCCTCGTCACCTTTCCTGTACTTCACCACTGAGAGCAGCAGAGGGATAGAGTTAAGACTTTGTACTGGATAAATAATTTCCCAAATACAGACAAACCAGCAGGCTTTAAAGGGACAGTTCACCTCTTTTCTGTAGTGCAGTTTATCAATTTAGATTGTTTTGGTGTGAGTTGCAGAGTGTTGGAGATATCGGCCGTACAGATGTCTGCCTTCTTTCCAATATAAAGCAACTAGATGGCGCTTGGCTTTTGGTGCTCAAAGCGCCCAAAAAATACATTTGGTAAACTCCACAGCAATGTCTCCTCCCAGAAATCATGACCTGGTTACTCAAGATAATCCACAGACCTTGTTGGGAGCAGTTTCATGTAGGAACTATTTTCTTTCTACTGAGCTACACCCACCAACGGTATCACTGCAGAAGGAAGAGTGCATCTACTCATGGACGAGAGGCTTGTGTTTAAGTTGTGACGACAGGTGACCAAAATTCAACGTCAGAATATCGTCGAATGCCAACATCAATTTGACATAGAATGTCAACAACAGATGACGATATTTTGTTGGTTTTAAGTCGTGTTGTTAAGTTCCCAAACTCCAATGTCTTTCAAACATCTCATCCCAACATCATCTTCATATAGAAGAATGACATTTTGTTGTATGGTATGGTGAACAAAACCCAACGTCTACAAAACATCATAATGCTAACGTCCACTCAACATGAAATTCTTACATTGTTAGACATTTAAAGTGTTGTCAACCTGATTTTCATTCCCACCAAAATTTTACTTCTGTCCGACGTAAGAGTCCAACATCTTTCTGACGTCATATTTAAGTCAGGTGCCAGCTGGGAGGTGAGCTATTAGTAGATGTACACTTCCTTCTGCACAGTTATACAGTTAAAAGAAAAAAGTTCCTTCATAAAACTGCTCACAGCAAGGTCTGTTGGATTGCTGTTTTCTTCCACACTTTGCAACTCACACCAAAACAATACAGACTGATATATAACACTACACGTAAGAGGAAAATCTGTCCCGTTAAGAGATTTTTTTTACCGAGGTCCTTCCTCCGCTTGTACTCGTTGATGTTTACGTTGATCTCCTTGACAGCCAGCAGAGCCTGAGTCAGCTGAGGCCGGTCGTGGTGGCTCTCCGGCGTGGCCCCCAGCAGCTCCATCAGGAGCAGAGGGTAACGCATCACCCGCTGCACCGGCTTGATTAGGAAAGAGCCGAGGTTGATGTAATTTGTTTTCCCCCTGAAAAGGCAGCAGACACAGCGGATAGAATTTGGTTGGAGGGAAGAATGAGATTATGTGAAGAGAGACTCAAACAGTCACAGCTATTAAATTATGTTCCCATGTTCATGTAACACACGTCAATGTATCATGTGGATTTCATGATCCAATGATAAGCAACTATCATCATATATTCACATATTGTGATGATGATCGATGCAATTTTGGGAGACATAAATTAACAGGGAAGGCATGATAAAACACAATACTGATTTGCTTAGTTTTAATGCAAGCTAGAGGACAAATCAGCAACACATTTAACTGCGTAATTTGATGTCCATAAAGAGAACGTTCAGACCCTCATATCTTCTTACAACTCATGTTTTTCTTTTAATAATATTGACTACACCAGTTACAGTAAGCTGCTGTTGCTGTTTCAGTCCAGTAGATGGCATTAGATGTGTTTCCCAGGATCAACAATTACATTGCTTATCCAGACACAAGCAGGAATATTTCCCTTCACAATAGCAGCACACAGTATTCACATGCACGTACAAACACAACACAAGTCCATCTCAATCCAGGAAAGGGAATCGAAAAGGCAGCACAGACGGTTTTTAGAGTCTTCCACACACACACACACACACACACACACACACACACACACACACACACAGGTAATTTCCAGGAGGGTTAGTGAGCAAAAAGCATGCGGTCAAGATGATTCTCATGCTGGAAATCATGACGACACTCGTTGGGGAGACTTACCACTCGCGATATATGGCCCTGTTGTGGGGAAGGGTTGGAAAGAGATAGAAAGATGACAAAAACAGGATTTATAAACCTCTGACCTGACGACAACTTTCATGAATGATTCATTTTTCCACAAGATTTAATGCAGACACTAAATCTGCAGGATTTTGCTTTGAAAGGTCAGTAAAAGAGTCGAGCCAGCTGCACCCGTGGTTGTTATGGTTTTGTTTTGTGAATTCTCTCCTAAAGCTGGACGGAGGCCCAGTGTGGCAGTAAAACTGGCAATTTCTAGAAGGTGGCAGAACACATGACCTTTTAAAGCTGAATAGGGTGCAACAGTCACACACACACTTGAGAAAAGACTTTAACAGCCATAACAGTGACTCTGGAGGCACTAATACTGAAACCATGAACACATGTTCTCCACTTTACACTCAGTTTGGACTTTTATAACAAACACAACTCAACACTTTACACTCAGTTTGCTGTTTAAGGACACACCTCTAGCTAAACTGTGAACATGGGTCCCTGCAGTGCTGCACTATTTTGCCAATTGCCTTTATGAACTGCTTAGTTTAACTGTTTGATTTCAGTCTCTTTAGCCTCTGTTTACACAGTACAGTATACAGTGTATTAGACTATACATCGTCTTAGAACTTAAAGATATTGTGATATATATCATGTATAGAGATACAACCTAAAAATATTGTGATATAATTTTCAGGACATATCGCCCAGCCCTGATTGTTACATGTAACACTTCAAGACGATGAGTTCACTTGCAAATCAGAACTGTGCTACAGGTAAACTTTTGGACAATAATGGAGGCCAATACTCAACTGAGAGCTGTAGATAAGGTCTTGAGGCCAGAACCACAAAGACGGTGAAATGTAGGATCATTTCTTAAGTTCTTTTTTCTTACAGAAATGTTTTATTTTCTTCTACTGCACTTCATTTGTTTAACCCTTTCAGAATACACATCTGTACTTTGTGTCAACAAGGGCTCGGCCGTACGTGCACACACAGCTGTACATTGTCCTCTTGTTTATTAGGACTTCTTAGAAGCAGCGCCCTTTTTTTTCTAAAGCTTCCGGTCTAACAGACGCTGTGTTTACCTTCAAACACAGATTGATGACTTTATTGTATAGCAGTGTCAACTCAAGTGCCTGAGTCACAGATGGTGAAACCAGACAGGTGAAACCAGGCAGGGCGCATTCTTCGACTGCTCTGCATTACTGAGGAGCAGTCACCGTGCTCCATCTCATCGTGTTCATGTGGCACGACCACAGCACGAGTGAAGTGAGGGTGTCTTTATGCAAAAATGGCAGGATTTAAGTGTAAATATGTTTCCGCCTGAGGGAGTTTTTCTTGTGTTTAAATATTTACTAAGACTGCCCCTGTCTATCATAACATGCCCATGCGTCAGAGTTCAAAGTTTGCTGAAGAAACCCCATCATAAATTAATTCCATGTGACTAACAGCTTACAGGAAGTCTCACTGTAGCCTTGAACTCCATAACAACATAACTTCAATCATAACTTAACTTAAATAACTTAAATGATCAACAGCGTTTTATAGTTAATGTTTTACCTTAACTGTATCTTTGTATTAGTGGCCACGCTTGCTTTGTTTTCATGCTCTTACACACACTAACATGCACATCCTGGATCACTCAGGTGCAAAGGATTTTTCAAAGTCAAACACTAGTCAAAGCCAAAATGTAAAACACTCTTTTTCAGCCATTTTTTCCGCCTCTCAGTGACTCACCTCAGTCTCTCCAGACACTCCGACACGTGACCTTGGATGTTTTCGTCTTTCTCGTAGGTCTCGAGCAGAGAGATGGCGTCATCGTGGTTCTGGCAGTAGATCTTGTACACCTCTTCCAGCTCGGCTTTGAAGTCCAGAAATACCGTTCCTGAGAGCACAGGGTGCAGAAACATAAGGTCATGTGTTCATTTTGAAAGGGAAATAGGGAAGGAAGAAGGGTATGTTTAAGTAATATGAAAAATTACACCCAAACAGATTTAAAAAAAAAAAAGTTGGGTACGTTTGTGCAGATTGTTTCGGGGCAAAATAAAAAACATCTCCTTCCTCTAACGGTGGCTATTTTTAAAATGCGTTCAAAGTCTTACTCAACCAATAAAATCTGATCAGGTGACAGCTTATAGGTGAACCTTGGCTAAAGTACAAAGCACAGCGCGCAGGTAGAAGTCGCCTGACTCGACCGTTGGTAAAACAACTACTTCATAAGATATGCATCTTTTAAAAACTGGCTCCTTACCGATAGAGTCTGAGTCCTGTAGTGTTTCAAACAGGCGTTGTGACAGGTCGATCACGGAGCTGATGTTGCCAAAGAGCCCTTCAAAGTCCACGTTCTTCACCTGCAAATGCAGATACAAAGGTTTAAAACAATGTCAGAAGACGAACACAGAGCCAAACACACACCTATCCTAATTATGACTGTTTTTGGAGTATGATGGTTATGTGTATATCATTGATTCGGAGACCTAGAAAGAGCTCTTATCACAGATTTAAGAAACCTGTTTATACTAGCTGGAGAATGCCCCTAGAAACTAATGATACTATCATATCTAAACATCTTATCCAGGTTTCTAATCATTCTCTGCTACATTCACAGGTGCCTCCTCTATTTAAGTAATGCAGTCGTTAGTCAAGAAATGAGATAACTTATAATGTAAAATATATGAAAATAAAAGTTAAAATCTGACATTTGTAATGTAGACAATACATTTTAATGTTGCTCTCATCTTCAAGATTAGATGAAGTTACTGTAAATCTGACAAGGGAAAATATGTGTATACTCATGCCTACAGGACAATAGAATAACCAGGTTTCTTCTATGTCAACTTCATATCCCAAATATGATGAACGTGTATTTCAAAAGCCCCCTGTTGAGCTGGATGTTTCACAGGAACCTCTTATCAACTCCATAAATATTTGAGACATTCAGCTTTTTCAAACCACGCTCTCACAGGGATACTTTGCTGAAAATTACCTGGGGCCGTATTCACAAACATTCTTAGAATACTCTCAGAGAGCTCCTAACTTAGCCTAACATTTTTTAGCGAGGAGTCCTAGCTTGGGAGTGATTTAGGAGAGTTTTCAGAGCGACTCTGAGCAAGGAAGGGACAGAAACTTTAACCCCATTGCTTGGTATGATGCATTCTTTTAACAGATGTGATTGGTTGTCACAGATACACCCTTAGGTGAGCCTGCAGGGTGTGGGCACCCAGTGGAAATGAAATGAACTGCTGACTGTGAAAGTGTTGTCGTTGTTTGTGTGATCACACGTCATCATTGCTGTACTGTTGCATTTTTTCCATTTTTCCAAATATCTTAGTGTTGTGATCATTTTATTTCTGGCGTTATAGCGCTAGGTGGGGAATGCGTACGCATCCCTAAAGACATCAACCACACGTACTATCCCTGCATGATCTAATCTGTAGCATTTTGTTAACTCACTCTCATTGTTTGGAGAATATTTCTCTGACGTCTTTGTGTTTCCACCATTTTCTCCTCTGCCTAAAAAACTCTTAAGCCTCTTAAAAGTCCTCCTCTCTACTCCTAACAGTTTTTCACCTTAGGACCTCTCTTAAGGGCTAAGACACTTGTTGAATAACTTTAATCTTTACCTAGTCTTAACTTCAAAGGAAAATTCTAAGAAAACGTCACAATTTTAAGAATTTTCTTAGAATTTCATCACTAGGAGCAACTCTTAGCGCTAGGAAGCTTTGTGAATGTGGCCTCAGGTGTGTGTCACCACGGTGTGGTGACACACACTTCCTCCTGTGCCAGCAGCACCGGGAACTCCCCACCCTTTAGCAAAAATCTAGAAACAACCAGAAACACATAATCGGGTGGATTTTGGCTGGCAAACGTTCATCTGCACACACTCCTCAAACCGTGGTGACACAGAGCTGGTTAAAACAAAAATCACACTCTTACTCCACCTTTACAATGTGTCCATCTCTTTACCTGCTTCCTCTGCAGTGGCTCAATGATCTCCTCCACACACATCTGCAGGTCTTTGATGTAGTCCTTCTCCGTCTGCAGCAGCTCCTCGATGACCTTTGACCTCTTCTCCAGCATCCTCAGCTCAGGATCCTCAGTGCCAGCGGTGGGGGTGGAGTCAGAGGTCGGAGTGGAGTCCAGGGTTTTAGGTTGGGACGAAAGGAGCGTCATCTCTGTAGAGACAGGAGAGGAGACAGATTTAGCTCCATTTAATCTGAAATTATCTTCATTTTACAGCTACTTCTATTTTTTCATTGTAAGTTTTTGGATGAAGCAGAGTTTGAGACAAATTTCTGCTCATTAATAGGCATGAAATTGGCACAAACACAAAGCTTGTTGTATCACAAAAACACAAAGGGGATATTCTAAAGATAACAAAGTCTAAAAAGGGAAAGAGAAAAACGTTCCCAGCCCACGTCTCCATTCATTGTATCCAAACTTACCCCTGCCCACCCACCCACCCGCTCCGCCCTTTACTCTTCCTCCTGTCTGACCGGCTTTTGATCAATGTCTCTCGGGGTGCCCGGGACTGGAGGGAGAGCCTGGTTTATGCACCACTGCTTTTTATGAATGGCCCCAAAACTGGAGTGGACTCAGGCTCTTTGTGTGTGGCACAATGGCCTGTGACAGCAACTACAGACGTACAGGCTCTCAGGGAGAGCAGACATTGAAGAAGGGGGACTGAGGGAGGAGAGATAACAGCACTGGAGACTGATGATACATGTTGTACATGCCAACTCTGATATCTGTATCTTTTATTACTCAGTAAGTCATTGGGCTCTCAGGTTGATGGATATGTCTGGTGATACATTATGTCTTTCTTACTGTCAACGGATGATTTGTTTGTGTATCCAAAGCCGGAGCTTATTCCTTCATGCCACAGACCTCCATTGTCATGCAGAAACTAGTAAAAACACACCAATAAGCCACACTGTCGGATTCACTGACATGCTCTTTTGTTACCATGAACATGGGCACTATGGTTTTTTTAAGAGTCGATCCCACACACACAGTGTCACGCTACTGTAATACTCACTAGAGCGTCATATCTGCAGCTAGAAAAAAGCACCCAAAATGCACTACTTACTCCTTTTTAAATAACGTTTGCTTAAGTGTGGCATAGTGGCATTTAGCAGTGAGGTTCCAGATTGCAACCAACCCTCCGACCTCCCTTTCCAAGCGTGCGGAAGAACCTACGGTGATCTTCAGGCAACGTAAATATGTGAAAGGCCCTCTCTAAAGCCTGTCTCTATAGCCTAAAAAACCTGTTGAAACATGGTGTTGCAACATGGCGGGCCTTGTGGAACAAAACCGCTTCCAATGCAGATATGAAGGGCTCATTCTAAAAGATGATGGATTACACATAGGTTACACCGTAGCCTGCGCAAGTGGCCTATGCCATTGTAAGCATTTATACTCGTGCAGTGGTGTGTCTGTATCGCTCTGAAATTACACCTAAAACACTAGTTGGTGTCGGATTTCTCTGCCACTGTATTAAGTTTCTGTAAAGTGCACTGATGGTTTCATTGATTGATTCAGCTAACTAAAATACATATAAAACATGGATTAACAGCGACAATAGTAAACAAAAGTACGAAATTATCAATAAGGTTCACAGACAGAACACTTCCTAAACACATTTCCCCCACAAATACAACATGCTAAGGTTATTAGCATAAGCCTATGACGATTTACATTGCAAAAATTAGCCTACTGGCTAGCAGACTTTCCTCAACTCATATGAAACCGGAATAAATCACACTAGACTTCAAATGCAAACGTATCTTAGGAGCTGCAAGTCAGGTTATAGCATAGGCTATGGCGTATGATACACATCTACACAGAGACTATGTCGTAGGTATGGTGTTAACTAAACGCAGAATTATAAACCCTGCTGAAACTAATGAAAACACAGTAATTCTTGGTTTCATTTGATTATAAATATTATTATAAATTGTGAAAACACAATTATGAATATTATATTCTATTAACAAAGCCAATAAATCTCTCTAAATCCTACAGACTTCTCCTTTAGATATGATAATTTATATTCATGATGACCCATTTCTTAAGATTTACAACTTCAGTATGGAACAAATAGACTCAGGAATGACAAGATTTTAAGTATCATGAGATGTTGGTTTTGGTCTCCACATGGATTTGTTAACGCACCGATGTTATATTACCTTAGATTATAAGTTCAGAGTGGATCAGTGTGACATTTTAAAGTATTACTGTACATAAATCTGTGCTGTAGATGGAGGTTGTGTTTATTTTAGTTTAAAACTGTGTTACATCTCAGCAGGTGAGATGCAGCATGTGTTGACGGGTGAGGCTGACGTCACCCTCGCTCCTCGAGCAGATGCTAATAGAGGCTAATGAAGTTAACTCTGCTTACCCTCATCTTACCCCATGCTATGCACTAGACAATACTAGCACACACACACACAAACACACACACGGCCAGACTGCTGCAGTGACACAGTTTTGTTCAGATCACATCACGCAGTTACATCCTTTTGTGAATTTCCTTCCTGAGTGAGACCACCTCTCACGGGATTATTGAGTTCGGACCTTGCAAAACATAACAGCAAAGCTTTTTACGCTTTGATGCAAACACATAAAAATATATTCTATGAGCCAACTTTGTGTCTGATCCTCACACCACCTGCCTTTTGTCTTCCTCCCACCCTGACCTCATCCCTCTCTCCCTCTCTTCACGTGACTTGGCTAAAGCTCCACTCAAGGAGATTTTCTCAGCGCTCGCACCACATTTCCCGTCCGTCACTGCTGCTCTGCCAACTGCCCGCGCTCCAGCATTTCCTCACTGCTGAGAAAGTAGCTCGCTAATGGGTTTTAAAAGTCACACAGCAGCAACACAATACAATGAGCAGACTGAAAACAAAAGACTCGGAGTTTAATTGGAATCAATCGGCTCATTCCCACGTTTGATCCTCCGCATGCACACACAACGACATCATACGCTCCACTTCACATGCTTAGATACACAGCTATTTCCATCATAACCAACCTGTGAAGCCACATGACCAGAATTTGACCTACTTCTGTGGACTTTTCTTTGTTCGGTGAAGTATTATAAAGAGCGTACAGGCACTGCACACTTGTTTGCACGATTGCACACACACAAGAGGCTTGAAACAGCAGAACTGCGATTCATTAGTTAGTGATTAAGAATGTATACCAAAATGTTTTATATCTGACGGACACACAATCACAGGTGCCCATAAAGTCAGGTGTAACACACATCTATCAGCATGTGAAACAGGATCTGCCAGTGTTACTCAGTCTGCGACAACAGGAAACACCCACAGAACAATCAGTTAGCATCTACTGAATCACACACCTGTGACTGGACGCCAGAAATCAGAGAAACTAATCCCTCAACAACAGCTTACGTCTGAAAACCTCATTGTGGCATCAAGCAATGGGTTTTCTAATCAGAAAAACTAGAAAAGTGGTCTATGGTGTTTTTAAGTCTCCAAATTCAGACAATCACTGAGCCGAACTGAGGCCAGCTCATTTTCCTCTCAATCACTTTTAATCATAGAAACAGGATGGACAGAAAGAACACTGAACCATTTGTCCTGGTCATTTAACTAGTACAAAAGAAAATGGCGATGTTGTTGAGTTGTTATGGTGACCACACACGTCAGTAGGGCTGTAAACTCACTAGATTAAACACTTTTGGCCAATTCTTACACCTATTCCCTGTTAAACAGAAAAATACAACTGTAGACCATCCAAGTTTCACCAAACTAAGACTAACATTAGATTAATTGTCTTGTGAAGTCATCGTAAAACACACTTTATTCAAAATATATATCACCAAAATCAACTTAGTTAGTCTTATTAGTCTCATTCTATTTCTACTTATAACACAGTGATTTTAATCAGCTGTTCTTTCATTGCTCTATAGCTGTGGTCCGGCTCCAAACACCTGTTGATTGTTAATTCAATATCTGTAATATGATGACCAACAGAGCAGTGGCTCCCAACTGGTGGGTAGTAGTCTAAAAGTGGGTCACAGGTCCACTCTGAATGGACTGCCAGTGACTCACGGATGTGTCAAGTTTGTAAAAATCACACTTTATTTTGAAGTACAGTGAATTTCTGGCACTTAACTTTTATTTTGAAGTGTTGTTTCCTGCTGTAGAGTGAGTGACTAAAAGACGTGCTTAACCGTGATGGCAAACTACCTCAACAACATGGTCAAATGCAAGTATGATGTTGAATATATTAAACTGTGTGTACTGTAACTGCTAAGTAACGGTACAAAAAGCATTATCAAAGCTATGTAATGCATTTTCAGTCTTGTCTTAACAAGAAAACAACAGGTTTAAGACACTCTACAAAGATAAAAAAACATATTTAAACAGATCTGGGTGTGCATGTCACGTGCAGGACCATTATGCACTGTAGCATACAATCAGCCTTGGGTGTACAGTACATGTAAAACACACAGATACTGTAGAACTGATGTGACGTGTAATTGTATGATCGTCTCTCTGTGGGAAGCAAACATCCAGACTACAAAAAACACAGGGATCTGCAGGGGGCTCGGGGGTGTCTGCATAGAAACCCAGCAGCATGAGGGTTAATAAATGAGTTGCATTGAAGCGCTGACCTGGTTACACATATTAGAGAGTATGGAAAAATAAAACAAAGAGACTGCCTGTTTCATGTCTTGAAATAAAGGGGGTTATGGGTTGTATGGGTTAATGAAGGGAGGGAAACTGTGCGCCTGTGATTCCCCTATCCACCAGTAGTACAGACAAGAACTGAAAAAGGATTTAATTAATTCTGTTAATTAAATGCATTAAGGCTCTGATGTTAATATTCATTCATTCATCCTGTACTGTGGTCAAGCAATCCAACTGCAATCCGATCACCCAAAACACATTCTACTGCGAGGTGCAAAGGGGGTTAGAGAGTGTGTGTCACTGCTTGAATGCACAGGCTTCAACAGGTGGAATCAATAGCCTATTGTAGAGCCAAGCGTGTTTCCAAAAATCAGGTTCATCTGGATATCTTTGCAAAGTAAAACCTGGACCAGCTCCTTTTACATCAGCTGTGTTCCAGATTTGGAAAGGTTCGGACATTTACTCAGCGAACGCCTCCAGAGAACTCAGTGAACCTGCTGCTCGGAAACAGGAGCCTGAACACTTAACAGGAATCAGACAATTTCATAATGGTTTCAAGCTGTTCCTGATTGCCATGATTACGCCTTATGAATCATGCTCGTCAATAAGCTTACAGATTAAAATACACAGCAGAGTGGACTTCTGGGACAGCCACAACAGGGAGTGTGCTTAATAGCACCATAAGATGACAACATCTCTCACTGCGCCGCACCTTCTGTCGTCACACACCAAGTATGACTGCAGTCACAGTCACAGCTGATGTGTTAGCACAGGTCATCAAGGATTTAACAAAATGGATAACAGCTGACACAAATAAAGGACAGCGAAGTCATGCATGGCAAAAAATGACCCAAAGAAAAGGGAGTATGGGTATCACACACTCCATCTATGATTTATGGTCAATATGCGTTGTCTCATTTGCGTGCAATGCAGATTTTTTTGTTTGTTTTGCAAGTTAAAATCTTAAATCTCTTCTGAAAAAACACAAAACAAACATAAAAAAATATTCTTCCTAAAAATCACTGCGGCGTTCTCTCCAAGGCACCAAGAGTTCGCTGCTTCTTACTCAGACAGAGAGAGAGCATGAGGGAGGGAAAACAAGATGATGAGGCTTCACCCACCTGCTGCTCGCAACTTTCTTCAGACCACTTCAAAAACAAGAACATCCCCCTCCCACACACACTCACACACACACACACACACACAGTGGTTCAAACAACACCACCCATTCTGCGATAGTCCATTGTCAATCTGAAGTCCGGCTCCTGAGCCTTGTGGAGGGCTGCGCGTCCCGCTGCAAAAACTCCATTCCAGACCTCCAATTACCATGAGAATGGATGGGAACTCACCATCATTAAACACACACACTCTCAGAGACACACAGACACCAGGGAGGACGACCACTGTGGCGGACAAGAAAACCTGGAGCTGGACTCACCATCACCCACAATTCCCATGGGCGGGTGAATAGTCTTTATTGCTGAGGAAGTTTGCTAAGTGACTGAAATGACTCTGAAGTATGTACGCTGCAGCCTTGATAAGAGCTGGTTGAATTCTCTAAATGCTAATGAAAGGTGCTTCAGAGCTTCCTTCTTTATCTCCTTTAGCATAGGGCACACTGAGCCGTCATTTGTAAAGAAAGGAGGAAACGCTGTCCTGAAATTCCTTGTGGAAGCAACACTTAAAGCGATGCAGAAAAGAGATTCTTACTTGCTAATATGCTTATTAAAATTTCAACAATATGTTAAACCCATAGGCACACTGTGAACATTATGCTACGATAACATGATCAGAGTAATGCTCTTTTTTAGTGTGTTATGGAGATAGTGATGGACCACCTCACCTCAATAACATCCGCCACCGTCTCATAATTATAGAGCCTACTGTACAGTAAGAGCAATCTGACTCTCTTGGTACCACAGATGTCTTTTCCCAGGTCCTTAAGAATTCTCCTTCACATCTTTCCTTGACTTCATGATGTTTTCCATTATGGTCAAGGAAGAGTATTTAGGACAAGACAAAGGGCTTCATTTTTTCCAGCTGTGAGCAGCTCCTCTATTTCCTTAGTGCATTGCATTGTGAGAGAATAGTGTGGATCAGCAGCAGACTCAAAAACTGACCTTGTTTCGTCCGTATACTCAAACCCTGCTTTGACTCAGTATGGAACTGGGATGATCCACTTGTTGAACTGCTGCACAGAATATGTTTGCCTATACCTCAGCCTCCTTCAGAGCTGCGTTACTAGATCTGTCATAATATCATTTTTAAATAAGAAGAAGGAGGAGGAGAAGAAGAAGAAGAAGAAGAAGGAGGAGAAGAAAAGGCATTTAATTTAAATTTCATATTCCAGACATTAAAGGTATACTATGAAAGATTGTCAGTTACTTTTTGTAAACTTGCTCTTCAGCGAATGTAAAAGTTTCAGCTTGTTTGGTGTTTCGCCTCGCTATATCTGCATTTTTTCGGCATGGTGTCTCTTGGATGTCTGCTGCTTATGTTCTGCCACCTGGACACAACATCCCAAGCATTTAAAATGAGAAGAAAATAAGAAAATACAGGCAGAGGACAGAGTCTCTGCAGTTAAATACACCGCCACACACTTCTAGTGGCTTATAAGTGATGATTGAGAGGGATTACTTCAGTAAATTCTGCATAGTAGACCTTTAACTTTTTGTGGTGGAAATTAAGACAGAGGCCCATTTTTTATCTGGTCATGTTCTGTTTAAATTTTGAACACTTCTTTTCTGATTGAAATAACCATTTCTGAGTTGTTACGCTGCTTTCACATTCACATCTAGCTCCAGTCACATTCATACGGGGTTATGCTGAGTAGGACGGGTCAAGTCCAGTGAAGTCTAAAGTCCAGTTCTGTGATGAATCTGTTTCATGTTTCACAGTCTGCTGACACCTGACTGAGCTCCTCCTCACACAGGCTGAATCCTATCAAAATAATGATGCCTAGATTATCTTTCCCCTCAATCCTCACAAGTTATCTTTGCACAGACTGATGTTTTTAAATCTTTGATATAAATCCAAAGCCACACAAGTAAATTCAGGGCTATTATTTCCTTTTGAACTACTTACAAAATCCTTTGTGGATATTTTACTTTGTTGCACAACTGCAGCAAATCCAGTTTTCAAACAGTCCCACTGTCGTCAGCGTCCTCCACTAACAAGCGTGTAAAGTCAAAAGTTTTGGCCTGCACGGAGCTCTCTAAGGTCACACACAATCAGCGCTGTGTGTGTGCTCTGCTCCAAAGTTCACAGCAGAATGCACCGTCGCCATGGCAACACGAATAGCGGGGGCCCTTCTCATATCAAGCCAAGTTTTGGAGCACAGGGAGTGGCTTTGCAGAAACGATCACATGAGAAAAACGTGTGCCAGTTCAGTCCAGACATGAAAATAAGTTCATACAAGCTCCCAGAGTCTGGAAAATGCCAACACTTGCAACAATATTTACTTAACAACCTGCAAGCCATGACTTGTATTCAATATTTTATGTGTTAAAAAATAATCCATGACGCTTGTAACCGACATAAAAATATCATGTCAGCACAGGCAGAGTAAAGATTGGCAGGACTCTTAAAAGGGCCACAAACTGTGACACACATTTTGTGGCCTTTATTTCTCTAAAGAGACAAACGAAATCTTAATTTTGAGCATATTTTTGAATCACCCACATGTCTCTTTTTGGCTGTATCCCTCAGCCTTTTGCACAGATTCACCACCAGCTGTTGCACCAGGTAGAAGCTCACTTAAAAATGAAAAACGGGAGGAGTGTATCCAGTGACATACCATCCTGTTTATCTCTTTTTGTCAAAAGGTCACATTCCTGCTCCTGGCAGAATCTCACAGCAGCCTTTATGTAACATTGTTGGGAATGCCTTGTAATCACAGCCGCTCTGTCTGGTCACTATCAAAGCAGGTTGTGTGCTGATACATGTAGCATTCACAATGTGATTTCCTCCAGACATAATCCTGTGTTTAGCGTCTACTATCACACACCAACAGTTACAAATCTTCTTGCTTCCAGGTGGAAACATAATTAACAAGTTGAATAAATAAGTTGCAACAATGCTGCGTGTGATCTCTGGCTTCCTTGGAATTTCTCATTTCGTCTCATTTGTGTGACGAACAATGTCCAATTACTTCAAGAGACCATCAGTTTTGCATATGTGCAGACGGAGCTTTAGGAGGAACCAAAGCCATTAAGTGACAGACCTATTCATCCAAAAAGCTGTAATGGAATTCAAGTAAATGGAGAAGGGGGAGGATAATGGGTCCATTGGGTCCCACAGGTGCTTCGGTGACACACAGTGCTGCAACAACATGGTAAAAAACATAATTCTGGACATTTTTTAAAGGTCATGTATCCAAATGCAAAGGAAAAACAGTTAATGACATCATATCTGTTTGGCTTTACTGCCTGTGTGGGAAAATATTTGCCCTTTACGTACAACCTGAGTGTGAGAACTGCTTTGCGACTTTGAGATCTGCTGCTAATTGTAGGACAAGTAAAGACAAAGATCTGCCTGAGGGCTTTATGAGTTTTCCCACAAGTAAATAAGACTATTGAGTTCAACTTTTCTGTGCATTGAACTATACAAATAAAGGGCTGGGTGACAACATGACCTCTTTATATTACTCAAAGTACAACCATACATTTAATGTAAAATGGTTTTGGACAGAAAGTAAAGTTCATTGGCCCCGATGAGACCGAGCCACTTCAGAGCGTGTTTCGCAAGTTGCAACACTCTGCACTGCCTGCCTCCGGTCAGACAGTGTTTTTTAGAAGGGGGTGGCTGTTGCTGGTTCCCTGGAGCTATATGACTTCACCCACCGTAATTACCATGAGCCCTACAGAAAGAAAAGGCAAATTTTTACAGTACTTGAGACTTTGGATAAGTCATTTTTATTATTTTTAACTGTCCTAGTTTCAGGTAACTTACAGCATACAGTTTATAGTTTGTGTTAAGCTAACCCTTTGCTTACTTTCAATGTTGCCCCAGGCCAGGGGTCGGGGGCCACATGTGGCTCTTTAGCCCCTCTCCAGTGGCTCCCTTTGGCTTTAACAATGTTTATTTTTTTTTAACATTTTATCAATGTGGTAGGCCTAAAGAATTCTTACATTCTCCAATTGTAAAAATGTGAAGCTTATATACCGAATTAAAAAAACATTTCAAAAACTAAAATGTTGCTGCTCCTTTTCCTTGAAATTTTGCCGAACCTCCATAGCAGTGGCTAGTCTTGAGTCTTCCTAACTGGTTAGCTATGGAAGCCAAATCCAAAAACAGTAAAAGTCTTGTAATAAAATAGAGAATTTAGTAGTGTGTGGACAGATTTGTTTGCTTTCACTGCCAGCTCTGCAAAGTTAAAGTACCACATAATCATAAATTGCACCCTACAAAGTCGCTATGTTGTGATAAAACATATTAATGACTGCTCATTTGGACTATTAGTGTCGGCTAATTTAGACTTAACGGGCTGTGTTAACTTTATTATAAGGCTTAAATATGTTTTGTGGCTCCACACAGTTATCTTTTTTAATTATTTTTGGTCAAAAAATAATTGATAGTAAAGGTTGCCCAAACTACAAGCACAAGTTATAATAGCTCAACAAATTGTGGCCTCAACTACTTGATGGCGTTTTAATGTTAAGCTACTGACATCCTTTTTACCCTGTGTTGCTGTTTTCTGTTCAGATTATGGGAACTACTGTTGGTAAAGTCATGAAGCTTCGGATGTACTTACTGTAAACATCCTCTAACAATAGCATAAAGACAAGATGGTTTACTATAACCTCCTGTTTAACTGCTCCATGCATCTGGAATATCTAATAAACTAAACTGACAGACACAAACACCTGATTTTTGGGCTTGTTTTAATAATAGGGCTGCAAGATATGCAAAAATATCATCATATTGCAATTATTCTGAGATTTTGCAATCGTGATATGAGTCGCTATTTTAGAGGAAATTATAATTTTTGCTTTTTTTCCCACTGGAAAAATATAAAAATGACGACAATGTGTTTTTAGCTGGGGTCTGACCCAAACAAGCATGTTCCCTTACATCTGGAACATCATTTTCAGGTCGGGGCATCTCTGTAGCACCACAGTTCTTCATGTTGTGACACATTTTACCTTTGTTGAAAAATTGCAGCTCCTGTGATCTGATTATTGCACTTGGCCATATTGTTATTTCGATAATATTTGGTTCAATTGTGCAGCACTACTTAGTGACTATCCTAATTACAATATAAAACCAAAACATAAATGTAAAATGATACTGATCATATTGTTTTAAGTGGCTCTGTTCATACAGCCAGTGTTTGAGACTGAAGCCTGTATTAGTCCCTAAAGCTGATGTCACAGTGGCAAAGATCAACACCTGTAACCACTGTGACAGTTTGTGCACAGCAAATAAAACAACTTCAGCCGCCTTAACCACAAATTAACATTCGAACAACCAAAGTTTGTTTAACAAATACCAACAGAGGTGCTTAGTGGGGAGCCTTTGGAGCACTAAACTGAGGGAAACTGGTGGAATGACAGTTAAATCAATAGAAAATACAGCAGTGGTGAACTAAAATCTTCAGGTAATGACTTTGGTTATGAACATGACTCTGTCACACAAACAAGAGGAGTGACAGTCACATAAACATGCTGTATGACCTGTATGAGGCCTTATCAAGAGTAAACTGCTCCTGATGGGAAAGTCCACAGGGTCAAAGATCAGTTGTCTTTCCCACACTTCTGTCTGAAAAAAGATAACATCAGTCTTTTTACTCATGCAGGCACCAGCAGCATCATCTAACCTGCGACTGAGGTATGACGAGTTTTTAACACTGATGTGCTGCAAGGCTGGACCAGAATATTCAATTATTCAGATGTTCATTTCAGTAATTATTCGCTTTGTAATTAAGGGATTCAAATATTTGTTTCCTTTACATTGATTTATATGTGGCTGCCAACCACAACATCAACATTTGTATTTGGGTAAAATCTTATTTCATTTTATAGCTGTGCACAGTGTATTGATTCGCTCAGCCCCTTCCCCTCTCTTTCCCGCCTCCTGTCTAACTGTTAGCATCACACTGCTAACAGTTATCAACGGGTTTCACAACAGAGTCAAGCTGTGTCTGTGTCCATGTGAGTTTTTCGAGACCGTTTAATGAACTGGTGTTGGATGTTAGCCGCTGCTGCTGTGTTAGCTCGTGCTAACCAGGCAGAGCAGCCCAAGAGACACTCCTTTAGCGCTGCTGCTAACCCGTCTAACAGAAACACTAAATTAAAAAAACATGGCTGCTTATGATGGATGTAAATTTGACGTTTGTTTAGTAATTTCTTTTTTGTGAGGGATGTTTTATTCTGAACACTTGTGGAGGCGTGTCACCCTCAAAATGGCCTCTCATTGTGATCCACTGCTGTCACCCACCTGCGTTTAGTTATCAGGATTGGGTGACACCCCCTACCAAGTTTATAAAATGTTTGCTTGACTTCTATCCACCTTTTTGCACCCTGGTGAAGACCTCAGGGTCGAAATCAGCCAGTGTTTTAATGTAAGCAGCCATGTTTTTTGAATAAAGGCTTTCTGACTTAATGCAAGTGCATTTTTTTCTGAGTTTCATATGATAATGACAGTCCTTGAACACACCACTACCTCGTTCTCCAGACTGTTATCATGAGCATTTATTGTTCACCTTAGCTGTTGATCACTACTAAAGCTCCAGAGCCCAAAAATGTCTGTACCACAACAACAGTCCAAATATGGAGGGTATAAACTCACAAAGCATCTCTCTTTGATTTGCACTGCACACACAGCATGCGATTGTGTTCCCCACTGACTCATGCAGACATTTGGAGCTAATGAGCTAAATCATTATTGCCGACTGACTTTTTTTGCTTGCCAGGAGTGAGATAAGGCGTCTTTAGAGCAGTGTTGTCAGACGATTTGAGATCTTAACTCCTAACTCCCCCACCCCACCCTTGTACTGCCGCCCACCAATGGCTGCGACTCCCCGAGGATTACAGAGCATACGCTGCCAGATCATAGCTGGATGACGACACATTACTCACACACAGACGCTCAAACTCTGCCCATACAGCAGAATATGTATATTTTTTAAAAGTTAAAGAGTGAGACCATAAACAGAAAACCACCTGTATAATCAAAAGCTTATATTTGATAGGGTTTTTTCAAGTTCATAGTACAAATTATAACTAGAATTTCAATAGCTACATGTATGTCAGATGAAACATTGATTAGCAGCTGCTGTTCACTTGGCTCTATAGATTTTTCAGCCCCACAGAGAGGTCTGATATCTAATACTGGTTTACAGAGAACAAAGGCCCCTGTACATGCTAAAGGCCCATCTCAAAAAGCCTCAGCCATCACCTCAATGTCACCGAGTCACAGCGTAAGTCCAATAAGCGCCGCAAAGAGATGGTCTAATGTTTTTAGCCATGCTATCAAATGCTTTACTCGGGGCAAACCCCTGACAGAGCTGAAACAGTTTAACAAGATTAAAGGATGACAGGACGACTGCAGAAGCAAGCGTGCATGTGTGTGTGTGTGTGTTTTTTAAAAATGCCGTCATCTCTTAAATAAGCCTCCCCAAGCACACACACACACATGTACACACACACACACACACACTGAGCATCAGTCTAGTCTTGCAGTGAAGGAGTCAGACCAGTGCTGGCCACCGCCTGGCACCAGACAGACCCCCGCCATCCACTCACCATGCTGACGCTAGGGATTAATACTTGGACTCCCGAAATGGACGTGTGGTGGGGGCCAGTGTGTACTTTGTGTGTGTGTGTGTGTGTGTGTGGCCGTGCATGCATGTGTGTGTTTCTAGGTAACTGGGGGAGGGGTCATGGGGCGCCACCTGCTTCTTCTCAGACACAATGAAGTGGGGAGAAGAGTGCTCTCTCTCTTTCTTCGATTCGTTGGGGAACAAACTCAAACACACACGTGCACACCTACTTTGTGATATTGTATTAGTTGTTTGCTGTGCTTACACACTGCTGCACTTTTGAACCTTTCTCAGTGTTAACAGTTGATAACATTGTTGCCCTGGGGCTGAGCATTTACTCTAATACTTTGAGTAAAGACCAACTGAAATGTGTCCATAGTATGTAAAGTTAGTATGAAATGACTGGTTAAATTCTTAAGACCCAAACGCACCAAACCCACATTAAAGAACTAGTTGCAATGCCTCTAGTTGTCTGTGTCTCGGCCAAAAAGTTGCACTTCAACACACCGCAGCATACAGCCAACTCACAAGTAAGTTTTGCGCCTCCATGAAAGGGAATAACTCTCCATACCAGCAGGTAGCGGAAGTCTGTATTCCTAATTCAGAAAAGGGTAACTGGAACACCGGACAGGACGGATTCAAGGTGCTAATTAGCCAGTTAGCACATTAATAACACAACCTGATGTTGAGAGAACAGTGCACTAACGAACAATAACACAAACAATTAAAGAACATTTCTGTATGTCTAAAAAAAAAAGGTAATAATCCTACTTAATAAAACAAGTTTGTTTTGTTTTGTTTACTTTCCTCACTTCCGTTTCTCTTCTCATACACAGAGTTGAACTGCCAATCAGAGTAACTTCTCTCAGTGACAGGCTCTGCCATCTCTGACACCATTTCATCATGCTGAATCTGCCGATAAACAGCCGACAAAGACTGACTAGTGCAAAAACTAGGGCAATAGACACTAACCAATGGCTTGACAGTGACCAACAGCTGATCGTTGGGTGTGTCAGGGCCCTTAGGCTTGTTTACTATTTTTTTTTGGACCGATATTTCCTCAAGTAAACTTTTCTTAATTTAGACCAGTGGTTCCCAACTGGTAGGTCACGGTCCAAAAGTCCATTCTGAATGGACGGCAAGTGACTCCCAAAAGTGTCAAGTTTGTAAAAAAAAAACCTGCTTTATTTTGAGGTACAGTGAATTTCTGGCACAAAGTTTTTGATTTGAAGTGCCACATCCTGCTAAAGAATGGTTGAGAGAATGGACAGCTACTTGTCAGAGACAGCAAACTTGCTCAAGGACATGGCCAAATACATTTATGATGCTGAATATATTAAACTGTGTGGACCTTGAACTAATGACTAAAGAGAAATCGTGTGGATGGACCAGATGGGAACCACTGATTTAGACTATATTGTACATGTATGTTTTTTATATGATACTGATGCACTACACTGTTTTTTTTTTCATTAAAAAAGGGGTCAAAACATCTTTAAGTCCCCCAAACTTTTTCTAAAAGCGTCAATAAGTTGAAAATTGTTGTTTTGCTATATGAACTGAAGCTTGCGTATTGGTTTTGAAAAATTTCAAATGATACTGCGCTTTAGAGGTTAGGGTTTAGTAAAGTTTTGTTTAGTTTCAATACATGACTTATTATCACAAAGACCAGTTTGGTTAGAACAAACCTCATTGACTGTCCACTGTATTTGGTAACTTGCTGGGTTTTGTATAGGGCTGCACTAAATGCACATTAAGTAAATAAATAAAATTTAATAAAATAGCAATTATTTCGACAGATATTGCAAAGTGAGAATAACAAAAAAAATTCTATCTTCTTCTGTTCTCCGCACCTCCTGCAATTTGGATACTGCACTTGGCCATATTGCAATTTCAATAATATTTCAATTAACTGTGCAGCCCTAGTTTTATAACATTTGGGCTGAGGTGTATGTAGTAAATAAAGATATGGTTTGTATACAAAATAAACTTGAAATTATCTCTAAATCAGATCCACTATGATCACCATAAAGTTCTTAAGTGTACGTGTATGAGATCAACAACCACGACAGCAAGAGACAGACCTTTCCGTCATGGAAGAACTGACCAGACTTGTTATAGGTGCACATAGCATCAGTGATGCAGAGTTTGGCAGCAAACAGGAAAACTGCAGACAAGGAGAATGACAGAGAAAACAAAAACCAAAGAACCCACAAAACCTGTTCTCCAGGTTCTTTGGCGGACGAATACCTGACAGCTTACTTTCCTGTGAGACAGGTGATACTGACACACACACAAACACACACACAGGTTCCAGCACACGCTTTCTAGGGAGGTGAGTCTGGCTACTCAGCACTTTGAAGCCCCCAGCATTGATTATAAAGGCACCTCTGGAGGTCAACACTGATAAGAAGTGAGACTCCAAAGACTGTCAGCATCCCCGCCCTGTTTTATCTGCAGGAGTTGGGAATGACAAACACCTTCCAACAATGTGTCCCCTTTTGTTTTTTTTAAGATCAGTTTAGTAATGTGGAGCTGTACCTGAGCATGGCACAAGCCCCACACACTGTGCAAATACAGCATGTGGAATACATTCCCTCACATGACAAAATCCTGTGTTTACCTTTGTTTTGCTTCCTTGTGGTGGCAAACTTGGACTTTCGCAGGGAGCTTGGAGCCGTCTTCCTGTAGAAGCTGTTACGATCCAGTGAGCCCACATAAACAGGCTTGCGACCCCGTTTTGATCCAACACTCCCGGCGCTCGACTCATATCCCTTTTCCTGATCGTCATTGTGCCCGTATATACCAGGATCCTCAAAAGAATGGATTCCCCTGAGCGCCAACTTCTGGTTCTGCTCCTCGACCCACTCCTCGCAGTGTGTCTTGCAACCTTTTTTGGGGTATTCCTCATACGGTTCTACGGATAGTGAGCGTAAATCTCGGTACCTGTCTCTGGGCTTGCATGGGGACCGATACCCTTCTCTGGATTCGTAGCGGTCTTCATGGTCATAGTCCACAGTTCTCCGCTCATAGTGATCCCTTGCTTTGTAGCGGTCCCTCCTTCGGTGGTCGTCATCACCTGAATCTCTGTACCTGTCACAGTGGTCCCACTCCTTATAACCACGGTGCTCGTCCAGGTCAGAGTCATACTGACCCCTTCCTTTACTGGTGTAGGTGTCCTCACCCCTTCGGTTGTAATCATCCCTGTCTTTGTAGTTGTTTTCTCTGCGGTCATATCGATCCTCATAGTGGTGGTCTTTACGTTTTTGCTCATCATAGTAGCGGTCGTCCTCTCTACGTCGGTAGTGTTCCTTTTCTCTATAGCGCTCACTCTCTTTAGAGTCATAATAATCCCTGTCACGCTCATAGTAGTGGTCACTATCCCTGTAATCGTCTCTGCGAGCATATCTGTCTTTACGATCATAGTAGTCCTCATACTCACTGTTGTAACTGTCCCGTTCTCTGTAATCATTTTTACGCTGTTTCCTGCTGTCATAATATCGCTGGTCTCTGTCGTCATAGCGGTCATCATATTTGCGGTCATAATGATCCCTTTGCCTGTATTTGTCCTTGTGATCATACTCCTCCGAGTCTCTGCGACTCCTGTGATCATATCGATCATTTTCTCTGCCCCAATCGTCCCTTCTCCGTCTGTCCTCGTCCAATTTATCATACCCCTCATGAGTTCTTAAGTCACTATTGTCTTTTTCTTGTGGCACTCTGTTGTAGTCCTGCTGGCTGTAATCCTCAGGGCCCTGGTAAAAACAATGCTTGCCTTTCCATTCAGATATCCTCACATTTAGGTGGCCATCCTCTGACCCAGGGTGGAAGTAAACATTCTGGCCCTGAGGCCTCTTCTCTTGGAAAGCTGCCTTGTGCGGGTCATCAAACTCCCAACTAGGTTGGTGGCAGACAGTGCCCTGTCTAATTGGGGCTTGGTTATCCCATTGTGGCTGCCACTGAGCTGGCACATGCACAGCAGGTGGCCCCGGCCCACCTACAGGCACCATCATGCCGCCAGGGAAGCCTGGAGGTGGAAGTGGGTCACTGGGACTTGCTACCATGACTGGTCCCTGTGGATGTCCAGGAGAAACAAACCCATACGCAGGATATCCAACCTGTTGCTGGTGAAGCTGCAGCTGGTGTAGTTGTTGTAGGTGTTGCAGATGGGCCATCCTCTCCCTCTCTCTGGCCCAGCCGGCATCCCCCAGCTCTTCCACACTCTTCCCTCTCCTTACCGGGGGACCAGCTGGATAGTTCCAATCCACTGGACTGAACATGGCTGGGTTGCCATAAACCACCGGGCTCTTCATGGCTGTTGCTGTTTAAATCAGCCTACACGGTGCCGACACAGTTTCCCGTTCAACGTGGCTTATTTGCTCTTTCCAAAGATTCCTGCATTCCATAACAAAGCGCCGTGGGAGACTCCACCTGTCAGGCATATTGTCTGTAACTCTCCCACTTGTTTTCTCTGTCTCCTCTCCACTGCCTCAGCAGGACTGCCCGGCCCAAGCACCTCCCAGCCCTCAGTGTAACCAAGTCAAACCCTCCCCGCAGCTATCTCAGCGAATCGTGGAGGAAGAAGGGGGGTGGGGTTATTGAAGGAGGGGCCTCCTTGGGTTAATGATTCAGTAGAGTCACATGAGTGGAGGATTAGCCCAACAGCCCCTCCCACTGCTTCACTTGGCTACTACCTCTGTTTGCAGGAAAACAGTCTGCCTGATCTTTAATGGAAGTTGTAGACTCACTTCACTCTCTGCCTCTGAGCTGCTTCAGACTTTTGGCACCAAATGTTTTTGTTTTCACCGCGATGAACAATCCTCCATCCTTCCTTGTATCCTGTTTTCTTTGTTTCTGCTATTTCCTGCAGGTTTCACTGCCATGCAGGTCATTAATGCAGCCTTTGGAGCCAAGCCAACGCAACTCATTCCTGTCTGTGTTTACAACCAGTCATGTATCCTTACTTTCAACACTGGTCCAAAGGCCACGATATTTGTGGGTAAACTGAAACTGACTTCAGTCTGTCAGTGTGACTTTGCTCTACATTTCAGGGAGGAGCAAACATTCACACATGAAGATGTCCACGTGATTTTGTCAGAAGCAAGTTTTCTTTTGAGGTAATGATTACAAGAGAAGCGTGAGGTAGAAAACAAGTGAAAGATCTAAGCAAAGGAGGGTTATTGAATTTAGATGAGTGTGGAGAGGGAGAGATTTCTGAGAGTACACAGCCTGATTAAGCCGGGGCAGCTACTGAAAACGTAGCTGCTGGTGTGCACAATGAGCTATTGTTGGGGACTGTCCTCGCTCTCAGAAGAGACACGATCTTTCAGTGTGAGAAAAAACTCCGGCCTATTCATAAAGCTGGAGTATAATATATCCCTCCCCCTCCTTAACTCTCCATGAAAGAGGCAGGCACCAAGGGGACAGGTTTAAAGGACGTGCATACACTCAAGTGCACGTGATACACACACATGTGGGATAGTGTTAGTTTACAATCAATTCAAACAATCTAAGTGTAATTAGAGGCTGGAATACCAACGTTTTTTTTTCAAGGATTTATATTTTGAGTTAAATTTAGTTTGTGGTTGGAACAAATATGGGTATCAGAAACATTTACGGCAATAAAACTGTAGCTCTAAGGGCCTTTGCACACCAAGTCTGTATTTTTTTGTCCAAAATCGTTGCACCTTTATAAATAAATACCACCTCATGCTGTGTAGATCACATTTACACATCAACTCCAAAACTTCCGTCTGTCTTTTTAAGATTTTTTTCCATCTTTCAAAAGTCTAGAGAGAGTTGTTTGACCAAGAACCGGTAAAGAAAATGTGGCGTAACCTGCGGCACGCATACATCCGCAACAAGAGACAGGAACAGGGCAGAAGTGGACGGCAGGCCAGCAACAAAAGAAGTGAAAACACACGGATGCAATGTCCTTCCTGGAATCTTCCAAGACAAAGGTAACATGCACAACAGCAATGACGATGCTTACAGCGTAGTGAAATTTAATAACTGCACAGTATCATTTCATAACTCAAGTTGTTGCAGTGCCAAAGGCAAGACACGGGTGGAGAATGACGACAGCCAGGAAGGTGACTCCAGGGAAGAGAAGCAAGGGAGGAAATGTGTCCATTTTGCACAACGATTTCTATCGGACAACACGTAAAAAAAAATGCACACAAAAATACGAACTTGGTGTGCAAAGCCCTTTACTTAAATAAAACTGCTCAAACAACAAATCTGACTCCAGCAAATCCACAATAGGCTTTTAGATACTCTGTATACACTACAAAACACCTTCACACTGGCTGATTTTATCTTGCACCTCTATTGTGTCTTGTTTACAACACACAGTGTGAAATACCTGCAACTTATTTTGTTTGCTTCCAGAAAAACAATGCAATTATTGTAAATCACGAGCACATTTGCAGCGCACAAACTAAAACTCCCACTGAGCACAGACAGTTTCACAAGGCAAGGCCGAACATAGAAATCTCACTTAAACATTGTTCTCTTCTTACGTAAGACTGTTTAATTATCAGTGTTCAACATCTCAGCTTTCAGTAGCAGAACGCGACCGAAACTGTGTCTGTAGACGTGTGTCAACTACAGGAATGCCAAATACAACATTCCTCTCCGTGGCTGTGTTAGGTTATGTAAACGAAGCCGTCGAGAGCTTGATCAATGTTTCAGGTCCAGGAATAAGGTCATATATCAGATGGTCTGCAGCCTAGAAGTCGCCCAGTTTGTAGGGCTGACTGAGGGAAACCTGAAGCTGCAACAGATCCTCAAAACAGTGTTAAATGGATCAGGCTGTGGTAAAAGGAACACTGGGTCTAAAGAATAAGGTGAGGCTGAAGGTCAACAAGCTTAAACATAGAAGATGAAACACAAAGAGATGGAGACGGTAAAACCTGCAGGAGAGTGTGAGAACAGAACAGAACAGAGCAGAGACGTCTTCATATAATATGATTAATTTCTGAATCAGTCATGATTTGGATACTTGAGGAGAAAGATACTGACTTACTACTGCGATGCACATACAGCATCAACTTTCAGTGGAGTTGTGTCGTGATTAAATGATGATGTCTTGTTTCAAAATGTGGTTGTCCAAATAAATGATTGTGAGCAATCATGATACAAATATAAAGAAATCTGTTAATGAAATTTTATTGTACACATGTAAAGTTTTCTCAAATGTCAGATGTATAACTGAAAAACGCAGCTCCTTCAATAGAACATCAATTTGATTGTTCTGTGACCTTTTTTTGAAGCTAAAATATCCCGGATATGGCAGCTGCCATCTTGCTATGGTGACATCATTCGGAGCCAGAGTCTGCACAGTAGTGATCTCAAGTTTCCCACCCATACACACGTCCGACTGATCACGAGCAGCAACACTGAATGCGAGCCCACCGATTGGCTCACACAACTGTCAATCATGGTGTAAAATCCCTGTTTTATGGCATTAAATAACTTAAAAAAACAAACAAACTTATCAGATAAAGGAACATTTGAACATACAGCAGCGTGATAAAGATGACCTTAAATGACAGAAGACATATTTGGGGAAAATTTATTTCATATGTACTTTGATTTTTTAGTTTGACCCATGTCCTATCCACTAACATGAAGAGCGCGGGCGTTATGACCTACACTGCAGTCAGCCACCAGGGGGCGATCGAGGTGTTCTGGCTTCATTTTTGGGGAGGTGTCATGTCATCCATCTTTATATACAGTCTATGGTTATACTATGCAGGATTGTCCGGTTACTGTTCCTTAACACGCTCGCCATTAAGAGTTTAAGTAAAAGCCAACCCCGGATTCACTCTTGCTTGGTGTTTCGCCTCGCTATATTTGCGAATTTACGTAGTTGTGTCTCTTGGATGCCTGCTGCTTGCATTCTGGCACCTGGTCGCTAGCCGAACGCTGTAAGACTATACACCCATTAACACCTGCAATGTAGAAAATAAAAGGAATATGAGAAAACACAATTGGGCCGTAAGTGATGACTGAGAGGAATTATCTCTGTACAATGTTGTGTTAGGAAAATGCGGCATAGTGTATCTTTTTGTATTTTTTGCGCTTTTTGATGTTGGTGCATATGCAGCCTGTTTCTACAGAGTCTCCTTGATTGTTGGTTATCAAGCATTCTCCTTGGGTGCTGTGGGACATGTTATTTGGGATTATTCTGACAATGGAAATCCACCACTATTACCTTAACTTATTGTGCTTTTTATTACAATCGGTGCTAAAATAGTTTATCGTCCCATTTCTAATACTGATAGCAGAAAAATATTGATGTCAGCCATACTGCCCAGCCTTAGAGCCATGCACAAACAACAGCCTGACCTGTTCGTAATCAGACTGGGCGTGAAACCTTTATCACCCCTCTCATCACAGCACTCACTCAAAACTTACAGATAAACACAAAATGAAAAGCTATCATATCAGTCACACTCTGTAATCATACGATTGTTTCTTTCTGTTTTGCTCCTTAGTATCACACCTCTTTCAGCTTCTACAGGGACTCTGAGCCGGCCTCTGCACAGTGGAGCTCAGGCAGAGCCCATGTTGAAGTTTACTCCCTGCCTTGTAACAATAAGCTGCCATTGTCTTTCAAACGTCACACTCAGGAACACACCCTGCAAAAGCACGGAAAAACACTCACTCCTGGGTGAGCGTGTGTGTGTGTGCGTGTGTGTGTATGCATAGCAGTAGAATGACAAAGGTCCTGAGAGTATGCTTGGTGTGTACTGTACACACCTTCCTGTGAGCAGCAACATTTTAAAAGGGAAAACAAAGGGAAACAAAATATCCTACTAACAACACCTACTGAAAGCTTTTGTGTCCGAGTAATGTGTCGATAATTACCATATCAAACACTGTGCAGTGGGAGCGTGCACGGCTGTCTTTCCCTCGGCGCGCATAAATCAAGTTACTATCTCAGTCCATTTACACATTTTACAGTGTGGAAATTATCAAAGGAAAAACAGAGATTGAATATCTGATTTTATGGCTGTGAAAGGAGGGCGTGGGGATTCCTGCAGTGTGATGAGTGAATGGAAACTATTTGGTTGCATGACCCTTAGAGGCACCTGTAGCCAGCGGGACGAGTTCCTGCCCTCAGGCTGATACCTGTCATTCACAGACATAAATATCATCCATTGAAAAGCATTAAGTGACAGGATGTGACTCATTTGAATGTCACAAGAATAGGAACACATACTACTGATTATTAGTTTACTGGTAAAATGACAAACAAGATTAAAGAAAAAGTATCAAATTAGATTATCATCCGGCAGTAATCAGATTACTTTAGCAAGATGGGCACAGAGCACGGGAACAATAGCCTCAACTGTGACTGACAATCAGTGTTTGATTGTCAATCACTGAGGTCATTGAAACTTTGATTGATTACAGTGTACAATGAGAGACATTAACATGACAAAGACACCTGGCTGTTGGCGGTGATTAGACTGAAAGCTTTTGAATGAGTGAGGACGTGTGTGTGTGTTTGAGAGAGCTGATGCAAGTGCATCTGATGTAAAGCAACAATATCAAGAAAAATAATGTCCATTGTTCAGGTGGTTTTTAGCGGGTGCGGAATTATCCACAGAGGTCTCGGACCAGTTTATTCAAACCGGTAAAAACACTGAATAAAGCAGTTAGCTTTACGGATCTGATTTGCGGACTTCCCTTAACTACCTTGATCTAACATGCCAGAGGCTGTTCACCTTGAAGACCGGCTGTGGATATGGGTACGGCCTGGCGCGAGATCATGTTACAAATCAGCATTCCTCAGACACTATTTGGCATATCACAGGTAGGCTGCTTGCCCAGCGCAAGCTAATGTGACCTGATCTATTTTCTCTGATAATTTAATTTGTGCTCAGCTCATCTCTGTTCCAGACACTCAGGGGGGTTTTGCTACAGACGTCTCTTCCTAGCAAACTGACCCGGTGATTTAAACCAGTAAAAACACCAAAAAGAGCATTTTCACATTAAAAAAACAACAACAAAAATTAGTGTTTTTCCAACGCTCAAGTCACAGAGGGGCTGCTAACTACAATGGCCATCACTAAAACACAAATGGCGCTATCAAGAGCAAGTGAGTGGTTTGTGTGTTCAGATAACATCGGTATGCCATTGGTATTGGACAATATTGGCTTTAAAATGAACTATTAGAATAGTCCAACATACTTGTCCTTATATTGCACAATGAATGAATATTTCATACACTGAAAAGTATTGTATTTCATGTCTCCATCTGCTGGTGGGCCATCACAAGAAAGACTATGCATGCATAATATGACGTTAATTCCACTACAGAAGAGACTTGTTGATCACTAAGATAAGGTGAGTAAAAAAGTGGATATATTGATATCGGTATCGGTCAAATGAGTCTTTAAATATTGGCTTATCGGATATCAGCAGGCAAAGTTTAATTTTTAAAGGTTATTTCAATTTTTGAAGGTTATTTTTATTTAGTCTATTTTTTATTTTTTCTCATTTTTTTTAGTTTTTCATTTTTTTCTCATCTTATTTATTGCTGCATGCATTTATTATTATTATTAATATTTTTTTTTTTTTTTTTATTCCTTCTCTTGTTCCATCACAGGTCATCATTAGTCAGCCAGGGTTGGGAGGGAAGGGAAGGGTAAGATAATAGGTCGATTTTTCTTTCAGAGATTGCAACAACCGCAAAAACATATGGACACATATGGGTGAGATGAGGCTATGTTTATTTGATTTATTATTATTTTGCAAAGAAACTACATAAACATTTGATCACAAAAGATGAATTTGTATTTGCAATATTAATCATTTACTAACAATAATAATTAATAAAAATGACACTTGGAAGCTGTGTATCAACACAATATTGACACACAAAATATCTCAATACTATACTGTATCGATTTTTGCCCCCACACCTCCAATGTTGCCAGAAAATACAAGTCTTGCTCAATGATTTGTGACACTGTCCATATTTGCCTGATACCTCTGGGTGTATCAGGCAAATATGGAAAACGTCAAACGTCACATGGTGCTGATGTTTTTTATAGGTTCTCCTTTTAACTATTTATTGTCTCTAATCATTTTTTAATAATTCTTAAATTGTATTAATTCTAATCTGTTTTAATTTTTTTTATCCTGCTCTGTAGCACTTTGAGATTGCTAAAATGTAAAGTGCAATACAAATAAAATGTATTATTATTATTATTGTTATTATTTAATTTAATTTCAATTTAACAGAAATTGTCAAATCAATTCAATTCAACAGAACTTTATTTATCCCGCAGGAAATTCTTGTGCCAGAGAATTCTTCAAATTACAGTAACTCCAATTTAACATCCAACAACCAGTAACAATCAGTGGGGTCAACAGTCAATCGGGTTGGGATCACTCACTGGGACCAGTTTTAGAAACAACAGGGTATTAAAGATCTGGCAAAATATACAAATATACAAGACAGAAGTGTTTTCAAGGAGCAGAAGCAAAAAACAGTGCTTAATAGAGAAACAATAGGAGTAAGAATGAACTAAAAATGAACTAAAATAGTGGAAAACTGCGCCTGATAATCAATGTTATATTGAATATGATATAACAATGTGAAGTAGCATTGCAAATGATTTGACAAAATGATACTGCACTACATTAACAAGTGATCATGATATTGAAAAGTAATATTGTACATCATATAAAGTAAAAGTGCACCTAATGTAGGTGAATATCATGTCAGTGTCCTTTGTTTCAGCTCTCCTCCCTACAGAAGGGGTTACACAGTTTGATGCTCCTCGGTGGTCTCAGTCTGCGGCTGTAGACTGTGATATCTGTTGTCAAACAAACAGACATCCCAAAGCAGAACATGCAAGACTCAGACTGGACCAATCACAGCAGAGCTAGATGACGCAGTGACGTTTAAGTGATAGCTACCGTTGTGCAAAGAGTTTGGCAAAGTCACTGATGGTTAATAAATTCATATAATCTGCCGCTCTCTTTTATTACCAAGCTTTTAATAATTAAAACGTAATGTCCCTAACACCGTCATAAATATAAATTGCAAAATAGTTTCCGACTCACTCATGATAATCACCAAGTTCCAGCCTACCTGCCACTCTGTTGGACCTGACCTCCCTCCCGAGTCCAAACAGTGTGGAGAGGTGAGCCACGGGCCAAGTCACAGCTCGCCACAACCACACTTTGGGTCGCGCTCTGGAGTGTGCCATCCCCTGTCCGTCTCCACTACTGCCAAAATCCCAAAAACCACATCCAACGCGTTTCCCCTCCTCACTCCTTTTGAAGAAGAGCAAATGATGGAGGAGGAGGAGGATGAGGATGAAAGGTGCAGAGTGAGGGAACTGTGAGGAAGGTGAAGGAGGTAGGACACTTGGATAGAGACAGAGGGACTCAAAGAAAGAGGGAGTGAGTGGAAAAAGAGACAGAGGCCCACGTGCGTTGCTTAACCTCTCACCATGTGCAGGAATTCACCTCGTACCTATGTGAAAAAGTGTTGGGCTGCCAGAGACAGCTCCGTGCACCCAGACAGTACGAGGTGGCAGAAACAAGCTTTGGCTCTACGACTACTGTTGTTTGAGCCGTTAACTTTGAATACTTAGAAACATCATTTATTTCAAACAGCAACTCTCAAACTCACAAACTCGTTTCCGCTTACTCCACCTAAACCCTGCAGCAACATGCTGATTCTGCCAAATCCACTATACTTTTCTAAATTACCACTGTAGCGAGACAAAGCAACTTCCACACACACACATTAATTTAAATACACAATCCTGCTTCCGTCGATCATTGTGGACAGTAAATAGGGATGTCTTGTTTGCATAGTTTACAGTGGAATTTAAATAAATAGTTCCCCTGTGTGCGTGTGTGCATGTGTGTGCGTGTGTGTGTGTGTGTGTCGGCATAACAAGTCAAAGAGGAAATCTGGTAAGCACTGGCTTACAGTTAGATTCCTGCTATATTACATTTTGTCTTCACTGACTGCGTATTACCATTGGAGCTACCCTGCAGGGCCTTAGAAGTCAACTATGACGTCAAGTAAAACAAATTCTACTGCATCGTCTCCATCTATCGTCTCCTGCCACAGTAACTAGCTGACTTTTAAACTGAAAAGGAAACGGCTAATGCTGCTTGCTTGCTCTCTTTCTGATGTGTTGCTTTTCTTAATGTCAGTTGTTAAAGCCTGCAGATGAGCTCCAGTGTGTAGGATTTAGGGGCGTCCATTGGCAGATATGGAATATAATATGTTTTCATTTGTATATAATCAACTGAAACTACGAATTGTTGTTTTTGTTACCTTAGAATGAGCTGTTTATATCTACATACACAGTCATATTGTTTCTACAGTATCCAAGAATGGACAAACCAAACACTGGCTCTGGATTAGGGCTGGGCGATATGGACAAAAAATCATTTCTCTGTATTTTCAGGCTGACTGGATACACGATATATATCTTCAGTGAGGCATCTGTGAGAAAAAGACACCAGTGTAAAGTGCTGAATCAAACCAACCTCGTCAGTTCTATCATGTTATCTAACCTCTAAAGTCCAATTTTGGGTCTAACCAAAGACTCATGAAACTCTTGATCCCAACATGATTCCAGGCTGGAAGCTTTACTGCATGTTATTAACGTCACTCTACTATCAACTGTTTAATAAAAGCATGAATGTCCACAACATTTCTCCTACTCCCAGTACACTGCCCAACAGTCTTACCTTGTAGCTGCTGCTGCTCCAGGGCCAGCGTCTCCAGCGTGTAGTTGCAGAACTCCAGATTCTCCATGGCTTGCATGCGAGCCGTCTCATCCTCCTCCTCCTCCAGCATGGTCCTGAGCTCCTCCGCCGTGTGTGCATATGCCTCCATGTCGTGCTCCACCTCTTGTAGCCGTAGCAGCAGCAGATACCTTTCCTCCTCTTCCCTCTGTCTCTGTCTCTCCAGCTCCATCTCTCTCTCCAGCTCTTTCTCAGCTTCCAGCTGGCACTGGATCTCATGCTCCTGGGCGGCCGCAAGGTCACCGAACTCCGCCTGCCCTTCTGATATTTGGTCCAGGAGGTTTGCGGCTGGCTCGTCAGGGGTGTAGAAGATATTCGGAGGAGCGGTGTTTTGTCTCGGGCACCGAGGAGGGGGACGTGGAGCGGGGCGGGCTGGTTTGTACGCAGCAGGGGCTGGGGGACGAAGGACTCTGGGACGAGGAGGGGGAGGACGAAGGGTCCTGCGCCTCTCTAGTGAGGAAGAGGCAGAGTTCGACTGCAAAAGGTGGGACACTGGTGAGTGTGAGGACCCTCGCATGATATCGCTTTCATCGCTGAAGTCCATTATAGAAAAGTGGCGTGAGATACTGGATTGCTGGCTCATGTCACCTGCAGAAGCGGCAGAGCTCATGTTTGTATCGCTATACGAAGAAGTCAAGCTTTTCTCAAATTCAAAAAGCTGCTGGGACAGCTTGGCCTCCAGGTCACCAGCTGAGGTTGCCAGGGCATCTAGGGTGAAGGAAGTTGGCATTAAACCATTGGAGCCACGTATCGTCTGCTGGGAACGCTGCCGTGCCTCAGTGCTCATCATATCAGCATCACTGACACTACTATGGCGGGTTAGCTTCTTCTGCCTATGGTCCTCAACGAGGTTCAATAACGCCTGGCCAAGACTGCCGCTTCTGTGACTGGGAGTGGCATCATCCTTTGTCTGCCTCTGGTGGTATCTGCTGTTTTTAGACGACCCAGACTGAGTGCTATGAGGGAGGGTTTGGCTATGAGTTAGTTTAGGCTGTAAGGATCGAGAGTTACCGTTGGTATAGTTCGACCGATGTGCACCAGAAGATGAGCCATGGTGTCTGTGGCTACGTGCAGGCAAGCTAGGCCGAGATGGGAGTCTGGGTCTTGCTGGAGGAGTGGATTTGGGTCTCTCGGGCCCTCTCTGTGCTGGAGGGACAGGTCTATGTGGCTGAGAGTCAGGCCTGCCACCCCCATCTCTCTGTCCTCTGTTGTTAGGTTGAGCTCCAGTGCTTTTGTTTTGCCATCTCTGCTCCTCAGTCTTCTCAAAGTAGTCCAGGTCCCACACTGTATGATCCTCATATGTCCTCCATTCGCGGTCGTTCTCTGACCCATTGGGACAAAGATGACCTGAGCTGTTCTCTTTGTCGTCTTCTGGTTCCCCAACATGTGTTTCCTCTGCAGTTTTCTGCCCGTCATCCTCCATTTTGACAAAACGATGAGGGAAAATACCACGCCGCCCTCGCAGCGACCCCTCCAGCCAACCATCTTCCAAAGTGCTTATAAGACGGATGCGATCCCCCGTATCAAAGTCCAACTCGCCTGGTTCCATAGCCCGAAACTCATACAGTGCCACTACATAGACACCACCCTCCTCCTCCTCCTCTTCCTCTTCCTCTTCTATTACTGCCTCCTTCTGCTCCTCTTCCTCTCTTGTAAACACCTCTCCTTCTTCTACACCTTCCTCCTCAGTCCCCTCTCCTGCATCATAAGGGTCCTCGTAGCTAAACTGTTCTGAGTCATTGTTCAAATACTGGCAGTCCAGTGGCTCCTGAGGTGATCGGAGAGATCCCTGGAGCTCCACAAACCCCTCTGGGAAGATGCCCCTGCGGCCATCCAGCTCCCCCTGGAACCAACCCGGCTCGGGGAGGCCTGTGATGATGATCAGGTCGCCCTCGCGGAAATCCAGCTCCTCATTGAGCTGCGCGTGGAGGCTCATAAGGGCCCGCGCCTGGCCTAGGGCGTAAGGTGGGAGCTCTGAAGCCTGCGCCTGAGCTGAGCGCTCAGACAGCTGCCTGGAGCGGCCGGAGAGGGTCAGCTCCTTCACACATGACGTGGGGAATAGACCGCGGGTGCCCCAGGCGTTACAACCACGCTGCCAGGTTTCTCCGAGGTCCATGGACCCTCCAGCCTCTCCGACTACCACATCCCCTGCAGAGACACGGAATAAAGGGAACACTTTAATATTCATATTACTGATGTGAATCATGTTGAAGGAAAACATTTTATGTCACAGTTAAAGTCAACAAAAAGACTCAGGTTTTGTTCTAAAGTGTTTTTTAGGTAAAACAGACGAGAAGAGAATCATAAACACTGAGAAATATGCACACGGCAGGAAAGCTTCAGGATATAAAGATAACAACAGCATATGCAGGCTGTTTGTATTTTGTTTATATCCCTCTGATTCTCTAACTGCTTCGGAACTGCCTGCTCAAGGTGGCAATGTTATGCTATTATGCTGCCTCGCTGTTCTTTATAAAAGGTACGATCGCTGTATAGGGGGACAAAGAGTGTTGTCTTGTCTTTATGCCGGCAGCAGAGATAGTAACATCACCAAATCAACGTCTGTGTAAAAGGGACAGCCGGCAGGACGGGACAGGAATGACGTTTTGATTATGTGTTATGTGTGCGACCCAGCGCCAGGAGATTCAAAAAGCAGTTAGCAGCTAACTCCAAGAAGAACAACAGCAGTGGAAATTGTCCGCAAATTGAGGAGACAGTGAGGTCCAGGAGCTCCTTACTCTCCGAGCAGAGGACGAGATCAGCCGCCACATAAGAGGTGACGATAAAAGACTGTTATTGTTTATAAAGCGCTGCAGATGCATAGGTTATACGTCACAATAGAGGCCAATGATGTTGTGTTACATGTCACGCCCGTCAAACCTCTTTTGCTTTTGAGATGCTGGCAAGAAAACTATAGATATATAGGTTCCCTGGATGCCAGCATGCTATCTAAAATCACACACTGGATGCTGTCGTTGTTTGGTTCTGTGTAAAACTGCAGAAGTGGCGTAAAGAAGGGACTGATAGCTGTCATATAGCATGATCTCTGTGTTAAAAGAGCTTCTAATTAAACCAGTTAGCACATTAATTACACAATGAACAAGGCTATAGCGGCTACATGCTTCTTGTGGGACGGCCAGCAGGTGCGCCTGAGCTTATGTTGTTTTCTTCTTTCACACTTTGCACTGCTGGAGCTCTCTATTAGAACATATTTACATGCTTTTTTAATTTAGTATAAACATCTGACATAATAACATTATATATCTGACAGAAAATAAGGGAAACATAACAGGTCCCCTTCAACATGAATGGATTCAGAAGACCTGCAATGAAACACTCACTGCTCACATCACATTATCCCCATTAACCTTTATTACTGCATTCCTAATAAGTGTTCTAGGGTCATATATCTGGAGCTAATATATCTGGAGAATCAGGGATTACAGGAATGTTGACTGGTCAGACAGAAGTCATGGGGGTCACATTCCAAAGACCAGCGGCTCCACCTCCCATTGTGTCTGGGAGCAAAACTGGGACACAGCCAATAATGTCCATGGAAAATCATACTGGAAATGAACATTTTCAACTCTCACATGGCCGGTAAAGGCAGTTTCCTGTGATCCAGGAAGTGTTATTTATCCAAGACAATACAAAACTTCACTGGAATATCACTTTTGATCATGGATTAAGTGAAAATAAAGTAAAAAAATATGAATATTTGTCATAATTGGGGCTGTTTAAGAGCAAAGACATGACTTCACATTGTATACCAAGTACTTTAACTACTACTATGTACGACTATGACCACTACTAGAACTTCTAATGACATAAGAAGACAAGAATGAAAAGTTTTACCAAAGTAAAGGATCTCTGCAAACATCAGTGCTGTATGCCTGAGGGTGTTGTTGAATGAAAAATCAGAAAACAAACACAACTAATTAAATCACATGCGACAGTTTCAAAAGAAAAGACATCAGCTGAAGACAGACTGTGTAGGTTGGCAGGTAGTGTGGCATCTGGGGACATCTAGTGGGGAGTTTTGGAAGGTAACTTTGAGTGCTTATTTTATTTCTTTTATTTCTATTTCATTTGTACACACATAGTGCTGCACACAATCCAGATAATGACAAATAAGAAGTGTGTCAGCAGAGGTCAAGAAGTCACACGCTTATACAGTGGACCTATCCTCAACTTTATGAGACAAACAAACAACTTTGTGTGTAGTTCTCTTATCATGTCAACACTCTGTTTCTGTCAAACTGCTGCTGTAACAATGAATTTCCCTCTGCCAAATCTATATGTTAACCACATATAGAGATCTTCATGCTGGACCTAACAGAATTACAGTAGATAATCCCCAAAATGTAAAAAAGAAAATTCTGTTTTGGCGTAAGAATTTAGCATTCCTCATAAGAATCAATGCTACTTTAATGGCCCTAAACAAAATAGAAACCGAGCAATACGACATCAGATGTAAACCTGCGTCTGTGGCTGAAGCTGTAGCTGGTTCCTTAAAATTTTGCTCCTAGGTGCATCAGTTCTAACTTGTCTTCTGAAATTCCCTTTAGGTGCACAAAGTGACCTTTACCCTCTTCACTGATCAATTTTCTAGAGAAGCTCCACGAGGCCAGAGAGACGTCACAAGTCCTTTGCTGTTTTGTTTCCAGCTCTGGGTTAGAGTTGATTATGCTGATTTAAAATGACTGGATAAGCTCTGAATGTGTAGCATAAACATTTTCTGAAACTGAGATTCCCTTTCAGAGAGGAAGCCACGAAGGAAAACCAGTGTCTTGTCTCCATTCACTATGAGCACTGCAGCAGGGGCTCGCTTTGTTACAGTGTGGTTTCTAGACAGAATTAGGCTTTTATTTAGGGATGCATGATAATGGGACATTTTTCTAATTATGCATTAAAATTAAAGCCGATAGACAGCACCAATAATATGGTTAAAATTCGTCTTACTTTCACATCCTTGTCTTTATTCTGTTCATCTGTAGTGTAGGGTTATATGGGGGCAGGGGTGGTGAGGGTAGGTCATTTGACAATACCCCACATAATCTCTCTTTTCCACAGCCTAATGTCGCAGGTATGAAGAGTCAGAACTGTTGTTTGTTTTTGTTGTTAACAATAGTGATGTCAGTTTGATTTGATTCGGTCAGAGCTGTGGAATATTAAATCAGACATATTTTCTTCCTACATCTCAGCCTTTCTTAAGTTTAAGTTTAAGTTTTAAGTTTATTTACTTTATTAATCCCCCTGAGGGGAAATTCAATGTTTTCACTCTTGCTTGTCAATTACACACAGGTCCAAAAGACACACACATGCACAAACAGGACCTTTTTAGAATACAACAGTGTGAAATTATTGGTTATCGTTATCAGTTACAGGCCATGAGAAGCAGGTAATTATCCATTATTGGTATCAGTTGAAAAAATCCATATCAGTGCATCCCTACTTTTATATGTTCCTTATTTTGTATTAGTTATTGGAATAATACCTGGTAATACTGCAATTAAGGCCCTGTCTACATGTAAAAAGATGTTTTTATGAACAGATAATTGCTGTCAAGACATGAGATAATAACTATTTTATACTTAAACTTAGCATTTCTGCACCACTTCATGGCCGACCACAGCTGTCTCCTTATCCACACTCAATGTTATTTGGTCCATCTCAGCGTGCACGGTTTTTAGTCTACTAGAAACGGTGGTTTTAGATGACGCCTGGTCAAACCAGCAGATGGTGAGGTGATTTCGAGAGTTGGATTGTTGTCAATGAGGAGTGGAAGGAAAACTTTTGCATGTCCAGAGCATCAATCAAATGTTTAAGTGAGTTCCTACATCACTAAATTCAATGGAAATCAATGGTGATGTGATCTCCAGTAGGTGTTTTGAAAAAGTAACGTTCGAATGCACACTTTCCTACCTTTGTGACAGGTGTTACCGGCTCACCCTTTCTCCCCTTAAAAGGCAGTAGCCTTGTGGGTAACCTGTGAGGGTATGACGTGTACTTCATGGTGTGTATGGAGGGAAGCAGCTCTCTCAGGGTGTCATAGTGAAGAAGACGGGTGGGTAAGAGTGACGACAGTCAGCAGAATTAAGACTCTAGATGAGCTCAGGGCTACTGTTCAGCCTTATGAGAAGGCTGTGTTTATTGTTTTGTGGTGAAGACGGCAAAAAAACAGTGTTGGTGAACGGCACCTGAACGCCTCGCCATCCATCCTTCTGCAGAGTGGTCTGGACCGCTAGGAGCTAGTTACCAGCTAATAAGGAGCCAAGCTAGTTCCCAACTACGGTTTGGAGCCAGTAAGCTGTCACTGAGAGAGGTAACACAGGGTAGACTGCTGAGGGCAGCAACACCCGTGAGCATTTGAATTTGTTTACGCATTCTGGTGTGGATAGTTTGATTCTCATTTCTGGTAGCATTCATGGGTCCCAGTTTGTGTCAGTGGAGACAAGGTACCAGTCAGGTCACAATGTCCAACACATCACAACTACACTACAACACAAAACAAACAATTTACCTGAGCACAGCGACATCAACAAGCAGCATTAAACTAAGTGAGAAGACATGAGTTAACGGAAGTAGTATTTAAAACACATTTGTGTCACTGCTAAAAGTCAACCAGGATCCATTTTGAATCTTTACTCTAACAGTGATGAGTGTCTGTGTGCAGCGCGTGCCCGTACCTCTCTTGAGGGACAGGTTTCCCGGCTCTGCTGAGCTGAAGTCATTGATGCACACGTAGAGTCTGTCTCCAGGCTTGGTGCTGGGGATGGTGATCTCTTCCACAAAGGTGGTGGGAAACTGACCTGGAGACAGAAGACAGAGGGAGGAAGACAAGCACAGTGAACATAATGACACTTCTGTTTCCTTGAATTAAATAATTAGTTTTTATAAGATAGACTAATAAGCCAACTGTTTAACAGTAGATTGCTACTGAAATCTACACTAATCTGTCAATACTGGGAGCAATTCAGGTATAACTTTGTAGTTTTGCAGTGGCCACAGACAGACTCAAATATTTGGAGAATGCTGACATTATTAAAAACAGCTGGGTTCAATAAAATAAAAAGAACATGTTATCTGAATAGAGCACTTCCCTTCACTTCAGTTTATGCAAGACGACATTTTACACTGTAACAAAAGGCAGTTTTCATCTTTCCAGGGAAGTCATGCCATAAATGTATTGATATGATCGATGTTTTCCAAGAGAACACGGTTTAAGCGAGCCAGCACTGACTTCCCCTCTGAGGGAATCCCCTTTCTCATCTTCAGTGACGTTTAGCTCTTGGAAAAGTTAAGTGGATTTCTGTGAGTAAACCCCTTCAAGGGCAGAGAAAGCGAGGAAGCAATTATGGACACTTCTCACTCTGGACAAAATGCACTGTGATCCGTCACCTTTTCCTCTGCTTAAAGCAAAATCAAGAGATAAAGGAAACAAACACTATTTAATGTGTAGGAAATGATTTATTAAAGTATGATCCAAAAAACTTAATTCTTCACTTTTCAGAGTAGTTTTCATTCATTATTCTCAATCATCGGACCTGATTAAGGGTGAGAATGTTTGGATTTTAATCCACTGCACCCCTCCAACCCCATCTATGTATAGTGTCATGTACTACAAAACTCAGAGGGGAAGTGAACCATGTCAAACAATAATTAGAAAGCATCACACACACACACTTCAACTCCAAAATGAAAGACCAATATGTCACCAACAGTTTCCAGTGTGGCTTATTTTATAATCAACTACAGTCAGCTTCTCTCATGTGGATTGTCGGTACTGTGATTTTATTATATTGGTTTATTCTCTGCACACGACATCTATTACACGTCGGTTTATCCTGGAAGAAAGATTTCTCCTCAGCTGCTCTTATGGATGTGTCTTCTTCTCCGTGAATGGATTTTTTGGCGGGGAGTTTTTCCTTATCCTCTGTGAGCGTCCAGTGACAGAGGGTGTTGTATGTTGTACAGATTGTAAAGAGTTCTTAGTGGTAAACACAGTGTTTCTTCTAGAAATATTCATAGCATATGGCAGCATATGGCTTTATCTATAGTAATAATGACCCCTGACACCTTACCTGTGACGCCATCTTTGTTACCAAGCAACCAGAACTCATCTACGACGCTGAGCACTTCGATGACATCACCGGTGAAGAGTGGCAGCTCCTCAGATACACTGGGGAGAAACTCAAAGACTGCACGCACCACCGATCCTGCTTCCATTACTCATAACCTGCAGAGATAAAAAAAAAGAGAGATGAAGAGATCATTCTTGTACCGTTGTAAAATAAAAAGCATGACAAGGGCCACACAGAATGGAGACTAGTTAGGATCGATAACAAAATGCCAAACTTTGATTAGGAAACTTCAGTGTATATAGAATTCTTTCCCATGAGGAAGAGCGTCTCAGTTTTCTAAACAAAGGCACACTGCTGCTATTCAAAATCCTCGCCATACAAATCAACAAATGCCTCCCAACACCAAATGAAAGGGGGAGGGAGAGCGTGAGAAACCTGCAATAAAAAGGGCACAAAAGCAAAAGAGAGAGCTGTACTTAAGGAGGTTGAAGGACATTCCTCAACACTCTGTTATCCTTCTCCTGTTTCTCTGCTCCCTCAGGAGGACACAAGGGTTAGACATGGACGGTGACTACGCCTCTGTGTAATCTGGGTGAACGACAGATGGTCGATGTGACAGTAGATATTTTACAGCTCACACACTCACATGCAAGTCAAGTTTTTCTACCTACTGTATGTTATCTCTGACCTTTGACCTTTGTGCCTCTCACATAAATAGTCACCATATAAGCTGTCTTGACATTCCTTCTTGCTGGGTTTGTATGACACAATAAAAATATGAATTTACATCTAATTCTATTGAAGATCTGTTGAAATGAGTTTCTTACATTGAAGCACTCGGTATAAGGAAATGAATGCAACACCTGAATAAATACAGTATAACCCAGGTGGTTAATGATCTTAGCTTTATTTAGAAATACATGACTTCCGTTAAACTTGTTTCCTGTGACAAGAGCAGTACAAATAAAATTTGGTGGAAAACAGGGCTGCAACTAACAATTTTATTGATTATTTTCTTGATTAATTGATTCGTTTTTGGTCTGTAAAATGTTAGGAAATGCTGAAAAACGTTGATCAGCGTTTCCTGAATCCCGAGATGATGTCCTCAAATGTTTTGTTTTGTTCACAACCCAAAGATAATACGTTTACTGTCAGAGAGACTTGGGTGGATAATGAGACAATGGGCCTGTAGGCACAGATATGCAAAGGACCCCACTAACTCTCCTACTGTACATCAGAGAAAGACACACAGACTTTAAAGTGGTTTGTGGTCTTTTTTAAGTAATTTTGTGTCACTTTGTGGTTGTTTTTACCCATTTTTGTAGTCTTTGCAGTTCTTTTGCGTCTCTTTATGGTCTTTTTGTATCCCCTTGTGGTTGTTTTGAGTCTTTTTGTAGCGGTTTGAGTCAGTTTCAAGAATTTTTGTGCCTTACTGAGGTACTTTGTGGCTCTTTGGGGCTAATTTAATGTCTTTTTTGGTCATTTTGTGTTACTTTGAAGTTATTTTGTGTCTCTTTGTGGTTCCTTAGCATCCTTCTGTGGTCTTTTTGTGTCTCTGTGGTCATTTTGACAAGCAATAAAAATGTGCATATAAAATAGAAGTATGTGTTGGGGAGAAGCTCTATAAACCAGCTGCATTCATTCCTTTTAGTCACACAACACTTTGGAGGATTATTCAGATCTGGGCTCAGTTGCTAACGACTTCAATTAGCAGCCAAATGAGCAAACACCCACAAAACAACCCAAAAGTGCATTTAATAAGTATTCTACGCGCCCTCATGCATCATTATCTGGAGACAGACTAACCACAGGTGGGGATGGACGCGCTGAAAGAGACGGGAAACGAGAGAAGAGGGCTGTAGTTTGCCACGGTCAATGGGGCCTCTGTTGAGTGGGCCGACAGAGCCGAGGGGGGGGAGAGGAACGGGACTCTGGTCCAGTTCAGTGCCACTGTCTCTGGGGAGAGACGCAGATCAGGTTATCCTGCATGTGGTTGTGGAGGTAGATAGAGAGGGCAGATGACCAGCGCTAACAGGAGAAAGAAAGAGTGCGTGTATGTGTGTGTTTGTGTTTCTCAGTGGAGGTGAAGCAGTACTGTAGTGGGTGTTCACAGCTAAGTGAGGTAGGTTGTGAACTCAACACCACATAGTGTTAAAGCCACAGTGAAACCGAAGCCAAGGCTTTAACTAATGCAGGCCAAAGGGAGGTGTGCGAGTAGAGGCTGAAACACAGAGCAGGCAGCTCAAACAGGCTGTGTTCACAGTTATTCAGTGGAACAGAAGCCATGTTGTTTGGTCTTTATTTTAAGTTGTGTTATTCATCCATACCTAAAGGGGACATATATGCTCATTTTCAGGTTCATACTTATATTCTGGGTTTCTACTAGAATATGTTTACATGCTTTAATGGTCAAAAAACACTGTATTCACCATCTGTCTGAGATACTCCGTTAAGGCATCTGTCTCTTTAGGCTTCTGTCTCGAAAAGCCTTGTCTGCTCTGACTGGTCAGTTGCCTGGGCATCGGCAACTCCTCTCTTGTCGTCACTGCACCATCATTGCAGGACACGTTTAGCCGCATCCACGTTGTGTTTGAAGCGTACATGACACGCACATGCAAATCTGGTGCCTGCCACCAGTACAAGACAAACCCACCCACACGACAGTTGTTTGAATCATGCTACAACATGATTCCCCTCTCGATGACGAGAAGTAACCCTTACCCTTTAACCCAAACACAACCCTTACCTTAACCGCCTCTTTTTTTTTAACCTAACACTTCATAGCTAGCTTTACAGTAACTCCAGACCACAGATCATAGGGGGCTGATTGTGTAGGTATAGCTGCTCCAGTTGCAGCTATACTCACTAGGTCATTGCAGCCAGGGAAAGAATGTAAGTGACTATAGTTGCGCTTTCGACTATGAAAAATCACCAATAAAAGCTTCTAAACCATAATCTTCACAACCGGACATAGGGGAGAATGTAACAACATCGGCAACCAAGATTACATGTTTCACTGATGTTAGCATGTAGCTACATGTAGCAGTGTTTGTAAAGTGAACACTTGATCTGACGTCCACTTGTCTAAAAAGTAGAAGTATGTTTGTATCATTATTTTAAACTTTGACCACGTTTATTATGAATGTCCAACAATGTAGTATTATATACATGACAGAAAATAAGGGAAAGCATAACAGAGTGCCCCAGACATGAGTCCCAAAACCTGGAAATGAGTTAGCATTTTGCCACTTCCGCTTCCCCCATCTCACAGTTAATAGGTTTTTCCAATGGGTTTTAATGGGTTAGATGCCTGAAACAAGGTCTGTGGTTAACACAAACTTGAGAGACTTTTATGTTTTCTACAACAATCCAAAATCCAATGGAAAAAACCCCATAGCCTTTTTGACTTAGGAAACAGGGTGACACTAGAGAAACGTCATCCCTGGAGCACTTTATAGGTCCCCTTTAATGTCCTTTCTCTTTCGGATAGAGCAGAGTGAACAGCATGAGGCACACTGCTACTCATCTTTCTGCATATCTTCAGTTGAATAAACAATAGTTGTCTCTCAGACACCGTGGCAAATTCAGCATGTCCTGACTTGCACACAGGTGAATCACATATCACCTCTCTTTGAGAAATGGTTTCCATGAAACAGTGAGTGATAATGATCCTCCCAACCACTCACAGCCTTATCTGTTGTATCTGAGTTTATGGAGCAGGTTCCTGTAAATGTGTACATAGTTTAGACAGAAAGACCTGAACTTGTGTGTTTGGCAGGTTCAAAGTAAGTAAAGATAACTCAGTTCAAAATAAGCAGGTTGAAAATGCTCTGACTGTGACAGCTTTGGCAGCCATTCAGAAATAAAAGGTTGCCCACACAAACAGAGCACAAATCATGAAAGGATTTGTTCTCAGTTTATCTGATCAGACAAATAACATCCCACATTGTAACCTCTCTTAAGGAAGAGCTCTGCCAGAAAATAAATGAAAAATGGTTAATGGTTGGTTATGTAAATGAAAATGTTGAGACATCTGTAGCAGAGACTCTTCACAAAACCACAAGTGAAACCACTTATTTAGAGTCATACACTTTAATTTGCATGTTAAATATATCACTTCCATTGTACAGCCGGGCTTCACAAAGCTCAGAGGTTTCAACTAGTGTTGGCTGCCTGTAGATTCAAAAACAGGAAATTGTTGTTTGTGATATGTTGGGGCAACATGACACAGACACAAGGCCAACCTGAAATGAAACAGCAGATCAAGTGAAAAGTAGTTACAGCTGAACACTTGCAATTTACAATGTGTTTCAGAAGTCTGCACATTGGGCAGTGTGCAGATTGTTGCTATGATCACTTTACATCAGGAAGAAATTGAACTGAAATTTTTGGCGTAATAACACTATGTCCATTTCACTTCATATGACACCCACGTGTACACTGCAGCCCTCTGTGCCCAGGCTTATTTGTGTAGAGTAACTATATTCATGCCAACTGTGGTGAAAATCTGCAGCACGTGTATAAAATTCACAACTCTCCCCCACTTGACTTTATGCATCTCGTTCGCTCCGGCGTGCTGCCACCACAGCTGAGTTTACAACCAACACCCAGAAAACCAAACCTCCTCCCACACCACCTGAGTGCAGTGCCAGGACCTGCAGAGAGTCACTGGGCGGCTGCAGCTTTCTTCTAGCTAATCCTCAGATCTGCATCCAGCCAGACAAGCTCCTTAGTGTTATTTATGGGTCTGTCAGTGTGTCAGTGGCCCCCCGTGCTTGGTGACTTTTGCACCCTGCTCTGGCAGATGACAACACAGGCTGCCTGATGGAAACACTGTCCTGTTTTCCAGCAACACAGTAGTACTGTAAGTAGCTGAACAGAGTTTGACACAGTGCTGATTCGATCTGGCTTCCTTAAAAAAATAAATGAAATTGTTATGCTTCCGACTAGAAAAACAAACATGATTCAGTGTCACATGAGTAACTGCATGAAGAGTTATTACATTAGTGCCCCTAATTTGAGTCTGCATATGTTCACAACCATATGTCTTCTGGACAGTATTTCCAAGCACGGTTAGTTCCTCTACTCGTCACCTGACCGTTCCCACCTCACGCCTCAGCACCATGGGTGCCAGGGCTTTCAGCTGCACGGCCCCCCAGGCTCTGGAACTCCCTACCTCCACACATTCAACAGTCTGACAGCATAACATCCTTCAAATCCCATCTCAAAACCCACCTATTCAAACTGGCTTACGCACTCTAACACTGACTGTACCCTCTGCCAGCAACAGCAACAACATGTGTTTTTCCAATTCATGTCTCTTGCTCTGTGTGCTATTGTAAGCTCTGTGAGGTGACCTTGGGTGTTTTGAAAGGCGCCTTTTAAATAAAATGTATCATCATTATTATAATTGTGTTTATGCAAGCAAATGTTAGCATGCTAACATACTAGACTAAAATGGTGATCATGGTAAATACTGCACCTGCTTACTACTAGCACTGTTAGCATGCTGACATTAGCATCTAGCAAAGCATCACTGTAAACAGCCTAAAAGAGCTGCTAGCATGGCTATAGACTGTATAATCACCTGAAGCCAAGACTCATTGTTCGTATCGTCACCTTAGAATGAGCCATTTAAATCTACGTATGGAGCGGGTCCTCTTCCATGAAGTCCGCCATGTTGTTTCTACAGTAGCCCGGAAAGAACAAATCAAACACTGCTATTCTCATCTTTATGTTTTCACGTCAGCCACCATAGTTCTCCTGCAGTACATGCTTGGCACACAGGAGAAAATTCGATTGGTTACAATCTGCAACCTCACCGCTAAATGCCACTAAATCCTACACGAGACATTTAATTCCCTATCTTACAAAGCAGTGCAGAGTGTAGTGCTGTCGTCATTGCTGGTAGTAGACTAGCCCAGTTGTCATTTTCACACCCAGCACCCATGTTGTGTAATTAGCAAATGTCCCTACACCCATCTGTGGGCCCCTGGGTGTGTAGGCCTTAAAATGATGTGTGGTCAAGGGCGTTGTTGGCGTATTGCTATTTTGAGGCAGCAGAAAGCGATTGTGCCATTGACCAATGAAGAACCTGGTGTAAAGTCAGAATGGTGAAGTATTTTCCAGCTATTTAAAGGGCACATCATTGAGATAGTACGATGCACCTACTTCACACCGTGTGTACACTCTGCTTGGACACACCCAAAATGTATTTGCGCCACATACTTTAGACACTACAGAGCATTTAAATAGGGCCCTTAGACTTGTTTTATTACACATACCAATCACTAAATACTAGCATATGTACTTTGCTATTATGATGGTACATGTTTAGCTACATGCTACATGTTTACCACACATTAAATACGTCATTTAACTGCACAGCTTCATTTAGCATCAACATAGCACGTAAAAACTGAACGAGACAATACATAACAAACCGTCTTAATGAATCTAGTTTAATGTTTTACCATCACTGTAAGCCTCAGCTCTATGTCAGACATGTCTCGACCTATTTAACCGACGACAAGAGTGATTAGTTTCAATTGTCTGTCCTGCTAAGTCTCGTTCATTCTCCTCCTTGTAGGCCAATTACACATTTCCACTGCACAAATTAAATTAAGTAACAGCAAGCGTTAATTGTTATTCAGTGATCTTGTTGACATGTAATACAAAGAATGGGAACATACTGCCAGTTATGATGTTCCTGGATTCAAATACTCAAACACCAACAGCAGTTTCACATTGCCAGAATTGATTTAGAAAGTTCAAAGAGTATCTCTTCATCTCCCTCTCTTTGTAAAAGCGTACTGTGCATTTTTTGGTGTATGAGTGGCCCGTGCTGACTCACAACAGCGCCAGCTGAAGAACATTTTGTTTGGATTTGGAAAAAAAAAAGAGAGGGAAAAACGGGATCACGTCAGGAGTAGCAGGCCAGTCTGGAGGAAATGTTTTAACCACGATGGCAGTGTACCGGTGCCAGAATATAACAAATTACTGTCCTTCCATCAATGGGAGATATCATCAATAATTGTTTAATGCCTACCCACCACTGCGGGACACATCTTGGAAAAGTACAAGGGTCAATTCACACACTGAATGGTGCTTATAACAGGATCTAAACAGGTGTGTCTCTTCTGTGAAGATTTATGAGGCCTTGATAAGCAATGGAACTCTGATCATGACTGGAACAAAGTACTCCTAACAACAGGGACAACTAGAAAACAAGACAGCATGCTGGATCTTCAAAGGGTGTTCCCCGAGGAGGAATAAGAGTGCGATTGTTATTTAATTTACTCTGTGAATCCTGGGTCCTACAGGCAGATCTTAAGACAACCATCTAAGTCTTCCACCGCTTCAACAACACTGATGACATAATTAAAGAACAGAGGGGCAGTGAGGAGTTCTTTTCCAGGGACAGGGTGAAAGGGACAGTGTGACTGAGACTAGTGTGTGCCACTTGGCACTGTCCTGGAGAAAGTATCGGGATTACGGCAGACAGCTAAGTCAACAGTTGACACACACACACACACACACACACACACACTGTGCACGCATCACAGCTGGCACTGGGACAAAGCACCAACTGTCTGACCTGAGACATGGCCCTGAAACCATCATCACTCTTTACTTAACTATCTATGCGTGTGCGTTTCTCTGCTCTTCAACATGACTGATCAACATTAGATGTAAGGAAGCATTTGCCTTCTCACTGATGATGCAAACCAATCTTCATAAAAGTGACTACATCTAATTCATTTATAGAAGAGGAAGATATAGCAGTACTGCCTGCATGACTACACCAGCAGCATGCAAAAAGACACATTCAGATTCACCACAAGAGCAGGGCAAGAAACAAATTCAAAATTCAAATTCTTTTCTCAATACCAATATATATCCTTGTTCATGGATCCTTACGTGTACACCAGGGTACATCCATTTTTATATAAAAATTGCAATTTCAACTGCAAGCAGCAATTCCGGGGTTCAAGCTAGCATGGACCTTTAAGTTGAAAGCTGCAAAGGATCAAGACCTTTGACATTTCACGAAACATGCATTAAAAGATAACTAACAGGTTTTATGACGATTAAGAAGCGAATTCATTTATATCCAAATCTCTGCCGGGCCATGCTCTTCTTTGGCAACACCGTCACCCCTTATTGGTCAATTGAAGAAACATTTTGGGGGATATGCCTCATGGCTTAATTAAAATATCCTCCAAGTTTGGTGATAAAAACTGTGGGGCCTGCACAACAAATGGTGTCTTCAGTATTTTATGTAACAGTTTTGGTGTAGAGACAAGATAACAAAGGTAAATACACACCTGTAGTAAAATAATTGCAATTTAAATCACAATATCAGTGATAAAATGTGTGGTGAGAAACCTTCCTCCATCTTTCAAAACTATAAACTGTACATATACAATTAAATATAAGTGTCTTAACGGGTCCACATTTGCCTTTGCTGCAGGGCCTCTAAGGTTTGCCTCTGTCTCTACAGGTACAGCAGGGTGAGCACTCACATATTGTGTTAGTGAGCACAGAGTGGAGGAAGTGAGATCTGCTGACTGTCTGTAGCTGCACGACCAATGTACCATTCATCCTATTCAGATATACTGGACGGACAGACTGGCACGTGCCTGTGCGTGGATGTCAACACACACAGACTGGTAGAAGCCTCTGGAGTGGGCTGGATGACAGCTGATGTCTTTTGATACTGACTGTTTACTGCGCAGCGCTGTAGTCCTCCCGCCCAGAGTGCTGAGTCCACTGAAATGCATTCACCTCGAAACAACATCACCAAAAAACAGGTGACCGGCCAGTGGACGGTTCTGGATATTAAAAACTGTGGGACATCTGTTGCTTTTCTTTTGACCGTCTAGTCTTTCAGCACATGTGATGTGGGGGGACGAGGAGGGGCAGAGCGAGGAGGCTCTGTATGGCTGACAGTTGTCAACACAAGTCATGTGGCTTTCTAACCATCTGTTTGTACAGTCAGCGGCACACGGACCCCCAGCAGCATAATGACATAACCAATGTGGATATGAGGTTTCTTCTTTGCAAACAAAATGTAGGCTAATGAACCACAGCAGCAATAACTAGATGCCACAATAGGCTAAATTGGTTAAACCTACATAAAACTTTATGTTCTGTGACTGTTTGTCAAACAGTATACACACATAAAACCATATGAAATGATTAAGTTAAGGGCGTTCTGCTACCTTGGTGGTCTAATGCGCACTAGGCTTGAATCTACAGTTCTGATTATATGTTTGGTCTTTTAAATGCCAGTCTTAAAAATGTCGTAAAGCCTAAGATTACGTCTTTTAACTTGCTTATTTTGTCTAACCAACAGTCCTAAACCAGGGTTCAACATTAACGATGGCCCGATGGCCCAGGGCCGCAAAAAGTTACTCTGTGGCCACCAGATATCGTTCATTGATGGCCCCCTGTGGAGTTTTATCAGGTCTCTTTTGAGAATGCTGCATGTGTCAGTGACATTACCTATCTAAATAAAGATTAAATACACGAAAATCCCCATCCTTCGCCAACATAATTTGTTACAGTTCCACAAACATCCCAATTTATTTGCACCTTTAAGTTAAACATTCTACGAAAACAGTGATCATTGCCGGCTAGCCAGGGCTCGAGGCAAGCAGCGTCCCGTCATCCCAGTGACATTAAAAAATGTGACTGAGACGAAGATAGATCCTTCCTGGGATGCGTCTGGGATTAAAGTCTTTATGCTCTTATCATTGGAAGGAGAGCTAGCTAGCTGTTAGCAGCTGGTAGAGAGCAGAGTTCTGTGGTGTGTTAGTTAACAGAGCTAACAGCTAAGCCAACTAACCGAGCTAACAGCTAACAGGCAGCAGGACTGACGGTTTCTGTTAAGAGAAACATTAAGCAATAAATGAACAGACATCTTCCCCAGAACGCCACTAGGATGAAAGTCTTTGTATTCTTAGCACTGGAAGGAGAGCTAGTTAGCTGTTAGCAGCTGGTGAGGAGCAAAGTTCTGCGGTGAGTTAGCTAACGGAGCTAACACCTAACTGAGCTAACGGCTAACAAGGCTGAACACAGCAGGACTAGAATGTTCTGCTCAGAGAAACATGAAGCGATAACCTAACGGATATCTTCCCCTGGATGACTCTGGGATTAATGTTTTTATGCTCTTATATAAGATATCACTGGAACGAGAGCTAGTTAGCTGTTAGCTGTTACCAGCTGGTGGGGAGCAGAGTTCTGTACTGTGTTAGCTAACAGAGCTGACAGCTAACTGAGCTAATCAAGCTAATGGCTAACAAGGCTAAACACAGCAGGATTGAGGCGTTTAACAGTAAACTGCTGTTTAATGTGACAACAAAGGTTTACAGTAAATAAACAATAAGGAGGTGACGTTACAAATACTTTGGGTTTGAAGTTACAGACACTTTTCATTAGCATTCCCATTTTACCAAACGTCTGTCAGACATGAAATTAAGCAGATATATTAACTACATTTTGTAATGAAGTATACTAATAAAGTACTCGTACTTTGATAACAGAGAGTATGTAGCTGTATAGCTTTACATAAACTAAACATAAAACAATAAAAAAAAAGCAGCTAACTCAGATATAATCTGGATTATTTTTTTTAAATCAATTCCATATCTTTTAGTGTGACTTTAGCTAGCAAAATAAATGTAATTATTTATTTCCTCAACATTTTAATCGTATTTTTTTTATTATGCCACTAGTAAAATAAAAATAACAAGTTGAAGACATGACAGACTGTGAACTAAGATATTGTAAGAGAATATAGCCTACCATATGTTTACAAAGATATTTTCATTCTGTTAATATCTTTTCATTTATTTGGTATCACAGTGGTGTTACGTTGCATTGAATTGCCGTTCTGAGGGCTATCCAAGTTCATACATTGGGCCATGAAAAATGTACTCTGGCCTACAAGTTCATGGACTTGATGGCCACTGTGGGGGTAGTGCTTAAAAATCCCTGACAACCCAACGATATTCAATGCACTATCACATAAGACAAAGACAAATCCTACAAGCAGGAAGGAAACTAGAAAATGTTTGTCATTTTTGCTTCAAGAATTACTTAAATTGTTAATAGTTTATCAGTATAGCTGCAGCTGAATTTGTGACTTAATGATTGATTGACTAATTGTTTCAGCTCTACCTCACAAACTAAGTGATTTTCTGGGTTCAAATGCAGCCTGGAGGCTTTTGTTGCATGCCAGCCATTCCAAAAACTCCCAGTTTCAGCAGTATATCTCATCATTTATCTTCTGAAGGCAAGCCTCCTTATAAATATTAAAACATTATAGTACGGTGCCAAATTCTGTTCCAATGTTTTTGCTCTAAACAAGTAAAAGGCAGGACAGCGAAGAGAGCGGTCTGGTTTTAAAGTGCATTTCAACCAGATGAGACAGCACGACGTGGCCTCGGCCAGCTGGATGAAAAGAACACATCTGGCGAGCTGAGTCAAATGCCTAAAGATGCCAAACTGTGTTGAAATACTTTGGCGAAGCTGTCCCATTTAACTCAAACATGCAAACAGTAAACACATACACAGAGATGGCTGAAAAGGCACGCAGACATACTGTACACCAACATGCCAGCTCTGCATTTCAAACAATCACTGTAGTGGAAACAAAGCCTATTTTGTCACAAGGCCACCATCAATTCAAACTGCTTACATAAAGAGACAGGAAGGACTGTTCCTTTTATTTCAAATAGCCCAAACAAAATGCTGAGTGACTTCTGTGGTTAGGGTGACGTATCAGTTTGCGAATGCTTCAGACCAATATTGTCCTTTCCTTAAATACTGACATTCCCCACTCAGTGTTGTCTAACTTAAAGCCTTTCTGACTAAAGCTTCATAAAAAGTGTTACATTTTCTTTACACATTTGATTTAATGTGGCTCAATTAGGGTAACTGTAAGGAAAGAACACTTATTTTTACTAGGGTCTTATTTAAGCACTTACTTTTGTCATGCATATCAGTTATGACAAAAATTTACACATAAGGTAAGACATTTCACACCTAATTATGTGCAAAATCTAAATCTAATCTGAATCAAAAGAGCCAAAACTGTAATAAAGTTAACATCCACCATTTTTTAAAGGTAATCTATATGATATTCAGAGCACTAATATAGCAGAAACAACATTTGCCATGTACAGATATCCTGAGCAGAAAATGAAGTCATGCTCCCTGTGTGTGTTGTAATCCGAGCTTCTCTGTTCTTGTTGTAATAGTGGTCTGGCGGCACGTGCGTCTGAGTCCCTGAGTGTGTATCCAGCAAGCTAGCTAACCATCACCAACTTTGCCCTGTGCTCATACAGCGGTTACTACTGATAACGACATCATTGCTGAAGCATAGTGTCCACTCTCCGGTTTTCTCCCCAGGTCAACACCGTTAGCTCAGTTAGCACTGTTGCTGTTGTTAGCACTGTTAGCTGCTGACTGCCAGCAGCTCAGCAAATTCTATGCTGAGAGCCGTGTGTTATATGCTCTGGCATGTCGCATATATCTCCTTTAACGCTTACATTTGTTATGCCATGGGCACGAAACATAGATTTTTTTTTTTGGTACCCAAAACCAATACTCTACCATCTAGGATGCTGGGAGATAAAGCAGCCTTCCCACTGTTGTCCAGATGCTGCTGCATTCAAACAATAAATTCTACAAATTATAGTGCTTTGTGATTGTGAAGCCTGAGTGGCAACAAGAGGGAATGCAATGTGCAACTGGCTAACACACCACTGTGGGTCAGGGACTCCGGACTTTCAACCAGGAGACCACTGTTCATTTTCCATGTGAAACCAAAAGTCAATTGAGTTATTTTAATAACAACATACTGTGCTATGCGTAGCAAACTACACTTGTGATGTATGCCACTTGATTTTAGATTACGTTAGAGACAAACTTACTTATTCTAAGTCTAACTATGATTTTTTTTTCTTAACCTAACCACATACTTTTATTGCCTAAAACCAAGGACATAAACTGAAAAACAAACCTAGGTTCTTAGTTTATGTTGAAAACAGACTATATGCATCTAACGAGCAGAAACTAACATTTCCTGTAAAAATGTTAGTTTATTCTGAAAAGAAAGAATTGACACGCCATCCCTGGCCGTCGAAAACTGATGCTGGAGGGATATCAGAGCGTTATAGTTTGATGTGTAGGGACACTGACCAGACAAGTTGGGTGTCAATATGTGTTGGTTGTTAGTACGGTTCACACTGTCAGCGCCGTTAGCTGCTAGCCTTCAGTTCAGCCACCTCCATGTTGAGAGCCGTGTGCAGACAATCCTGTACCAGACTCTGAATCATAGATATGCTCCAAATGTAGTATAGCACTTCTTTAAACTTTAAAATAATGTGGTTCAGACAATAAAAATGAAGGAGCAGTTTGACATTTTGAGAAATACAGTATGCATATTTATTTCTTGCTGAGGGTTAGATGAGCATGGTATGAATCTACAGCCAGCAGCTGGTTAGCTTAGCTGAGCATGAGGACTGGAGACAGGGGAAACACCCAGCCTGGCTCTATCCAAAGTTAACAAAATCTGCCTACCAGTACCTCTAAAACTCACCAATGAACCGGTTGCATCTAGATTGTACATATGAAGCCTACAACACACTGGGAGGGTTGTCCAGTTTCAACACCACACTGAGTCAGAGGAAGCCCAGCAGAGAATAAATCATCTTCCACACCTCTGTAATTGTACAGCCGTCCTGTCTTGTTCGCATCTTGTCTGGACAAAAACTTTGGTTGAGAAACAGCAAAATATGCTTCTATTCTGCTGACTGCCTTTTTATACTTGTTAAAATACTTCTGATTATATGTAACTTTTCTAACAGCAGAGAGGACATTGCTGCTGCTTCATGAGTGCAGGGGAAAACCCTGGGTGGGTCCTTGGAAAAAGACTGGAAATACTCTTTTTGGCTCATCCGTAGCTCTGAGTCCACCTTCGTCTGTACATTTTCATTCACTTTCTTTCCAGCATCTCTGCAGTTTGGCAAGCACACAGGCATCCCTGAAGGGAATGTGCTTATTTTTCGGACTCCATTTGATCTTGTTTTTCCTTTCCATGACTCCTTTCACTCACATATTTGTTTCTCCATTCTTTCCCAAGCATGCACGTGTTGAATATTAATGGCTCTCATGACACACACACACATATACACACACTGGGTGGAACCGTTCTTTTGCATAAACATTTCCACAGCGAGGAGGACAGCTCAGATGTCTAAGCTCAGAGGGCAGAGACTGCATTGTCACGGCTACAAGGATCTGTTTGGACGGCGGAGGGTTTTCCCTGAGAGAACCCCAGAGGTGCCCGAGGATATGCCGGCCCCCTTAAAACATGGCTGAGCCCTAATAGTTTGCATATGAGCTGTTACGTAACTGATCTTGCCTTTGGATTCACATCATGACATGCCTGCAGAAACATGATCAGTTCATGGAGGGTAGAATAAGTGAGCTCTCTCCACCCAGACACAAAATGCTCACATCTTCTTCCCAAACATTTAAATAATTCAGGGTGAATTGAGGACATTAACAAGAGACTGCCAAGATGGCAAATCCTAGCTTGCTTGGATGAGTTTTGTGAATCAGCTCATTGGGAGTGGTCTGGGATAATTAAGGCAGAGGACTGAGATACCAGCTCCATATGAACTCAGCAAAAGAGCCCAAAGCACTGCAATGCCTGCAAAGTCAATCTTGAAATGGTCACATATGTAATGAGCAAATATGTGAGGAAACAAACAACTCTCAAAGTTGTCTGTTTCAGAAACAACTGTACACGATTAAATAAAGCTTATCAGGGTGTAGAAGCTCAGTCTCAATGGCCCATAAAACTAGTTTCCTAACTGCTGTCAACAGAGATGTTATCACCATTCAGTTAGTCTAAGATTATAAACTGCTGAAGTAGAGTCTAGGTTTTTGCAGGTGCATTTTTTTGGGTGGAGAATTGATCATTCGATCAGTTTCTGGTTGGATCAATCAGAACTGATAAGATCAATGGATTAGATAAGAGGAGCGGCTACTGCAGAGGCTAGTGAAAGAAGACTATTAGACCTGGCGCTGGACCACGGGGTATGTGGTTTCCATGGGAATGCAGCCAGTTTCTTTTAAAGTAGGTTGCAAAAACAGTGACCAACACTAAGATGAGAGCGCTGTTGTTGTAGAGATCGAGCATGTTGTTTCTATATGAATTTAAGAATGGTCAAAATTCACTTTCACTGCACCTGATGTTCTGCTGCTCCCTCTGTGTCCAGAGTACGCTCTGTGCTCCGAAAGTGTGGAGCTCTGCGTAGCCGGACACTATATATTCCAACAACACTCCAAGTTAACGGTCCAACACCAAAAATAGAAAATCAATGAGGCAGTCAACGCTGACATCATGGAGGTCTACTAACTAAACTCAACTAAACTACAAAGTGATGTTGCCCCATACCAGAATTTTAAAACTTTGATACTAGTATAAACAAAATGCGATACCTCTTTCAATACTATGGCAAAAACAAAAAAGTCCTAGGCACACAAAATAGGATTTTTTCATTTTGATTTCAAGTTAACAGCCTGCACACAGTGCTGGCACAGAAAAAGCCACAAAACACACATCCTGTCACTTGGCGGGTTTGTTGCTGAAGAGAATGCTGTGACAGCCACACGTTGAAGACCAACGGATTTTTTCTGATTGAAGATCTACTTTTCTTTTGTTAATAGCTTCAGTACTTTCAGGACAAACAAATGAATAGTTAACAGAGATCGTATTGTTTTAAACATGTGGTATCAATATAGTATCAGATTGTCGATACATTTGACAACCTTACTGCAAAGTATTTCTTTGTTGCGGAATATCAAATACTATATGGGGGCCCAAACGAAGAGAAGTTAAGGCTTAGTCCATATGGGCACAGGTATTTCTATAAACATAGTTTTATCTTAATGCGATTTGGCCTTACGTTTAGGTCACTATAAATGAACCTTTTGTAAAACGCTGTTGAGGGTGACGATTTTCAGAAACTGTTTTTGGTGTTGATGTGTAGACAGGAAATACTGAGGTTTTGGTTTGTACGGTGTCACAAATGAGGCCGCATTTCATGCAATGGTGGATGCGGCCGAAATAGTAGTGGCTCTAACTTCGCTAAAATGACTTTTAAATGTTTACATATAAATATTCAGTTACTCTTCAACTATATGAGGGAACAGAGGCGCTACAGAGGTCACTGTTGATAGCTTTTTTTCAGGCTGCTGATTGGCCAACATCTTCTTCTTTGCTTGGCTTTAGTGCGACAATTATATCGCTGCTTGTTGGTTTGGCATGCTCTCGACAGTTCTTCAATTGTATTTTTGCATTATCATTTGGACGAAGTCTTTATTTATAACAGTGTGTGAGGACGGGAATTTATTTTGAGAACTAAGAAGGGAAAAACCACATTTACAAAAATACCTGTGTCCGCGAGGACAAGGCCAAAGATCAAGGAAAATGTTTGCCACCTATGTAACTAAGTGTAACAGGCTGCCATGTTGACTGTGACAATAGGCTACCAGTTAACTAACTGGGCAGAATACTGAGCCTTGATGGTGGGTTTTTCTTGTTAAGTGTGTCTGCTTGTGAGCATGGAAACCTTCTCTCAGTTTGTCTGTTGAGTCTAAGTAAGTAACCCCATTATTTTGTCCATGGAAACAAGACAAAGTTGTGGATTCAGCTCATTTAAAAATTTCAGCATGCTTAAAACCAAAGTGTATGTGTCAGCTACAGAGGCTTACATCACCATTAAATGCGGAAATTTCATAGTGGAGGAAGTCAACTTCCTTAAATCGGTCTCACTATAAAATCTGAGGGGCATCACGTTTCACCCATGTCCTTGCAGCCTCGGCACTCAACTCATCCTCTCCCTTTTCACATCCAGGTCAAATCAAATTAATTCTCCTGCCTATTCAGCCAAACTAATACTCCGCTGCCTCCAAAGCACGTAAGGAATGTCCTATTTTTATGTCCGAGAACCTTCTCTCCGAATCGATGGCATGTTACATAACAGGATGACATTTCTGGATTTTTCTGTTTTCCCATGCATCATCAAGTTATTACCACTTGGCTCTGCTTGACATTCTCTTCTGCTGCTGTAACTCTGATTGCCTTCGGTTGGTGGCAATTATAATCACATCATATCAATACCCACAATTCCACGTTTCACTGGATTTATGAGGACAGCTACTGCAAAGAGTTCGTGACATGCAAACTGACACAAACATCTCAAGTTTCTCCATCACCAAGTAGCGATACAGGACCCTGTTGCAAGCGTTGAATAATTCAGTGTGTAGGAAGTTGATGTGCATCCCAAATCCTGTCTAGGCACTGAGCACAAAAGCAGGACAACAGAGGAGAGAAAGATATCTTTGATTAAGGCTGATAGGTCAGATGTGAATCAGAAGAAGGGAAAGGTAAAACACACAGTCATGTATCCTGGTGCTCATGACAGGGCAAGTAACAAACTCTTTCGTTTCCACATTAAGATTGGTGGTTGGATCCCTGCAGGCGAGGAAAAATAAAAAAGCCTTTATGGCGCGTGCCAGCGCCAAAGCACCGTAACTTCGACTGCAGCAGAGGAGCACAAACAAAACTGGTGTTGTTGGGAAAGTAAAAATACCGAAATCCTGACTGCAGCGCGGCTGATTTAATTACATGCATTTAACAATTCAAAGCAGGGGAAATATTTGGCTCAGAAACAACTCTGTTACACATCACATTTGTGATTTTCGGTGTCAGTATGAAACAACGCAGTCACTCCCTCTGTTTATGAACATTCACATGTGGAGCGGAACATGATAACAAACATGGTGGATGATGGAGTGCTGCAGAGATTCAAACAACAATGGCACGCGTTGAATCTGAGTTCTGTTGCTTTTGATGTCTCACTTCATGGGACAAACTACAGCTCCATGACTAAAGCTGTGTGTAAATGCTGCCATGGCAAAGACACACACTGTGTTGTGCTGGTAGAACAAACTTGTGGGCATGTCATGGCTCAGTACAGAGAATGATACTGAATGTCTTTTGCTCCTCTGACAGTGCGGATTGTGTTAGGGTGATTCCTCCTGATCTTTTGCCCTTAATTACATAATTATGTTTAAATAGCCATACTGTGCGAATGTTAATGTGGTTGTCCATACTACGATCCGCAGTATGCACAGAATCTGCAGCACACTCTGTTCCACTAAATCTGGATAGCTGACTCAGTTCGAGTGACAAGCTGGACATATTTTATCTTCAGAAGCTCCAAGAGGTCGAGCCAAATACATAACAGACCTACAGACTCCTGTCAGAGCCTGTCTACACAACCTACCCACACCTTCTGACACACACTATAATATGTTTCTCTGTCTGTAAAATACATTTGGTGTTAAGATGGTGTAACTTGCATAGTCTTTACTTTAATTGTGCATCTTGTCTTGTCAGGCATTTAATTTGCCAAATTAAATAAAACCAGCCTTGAAGCCACTGAACACACCCCCAGCTGACACTGTCATGTATAAGATAGAACAGAACAGAACAGAATCCAGCAGAACCAGACAGACAGAGCAGAGCAGAGCATGACTGAACTGAGTAGATCAGATCAGGATTCAACAGAACAGAACTAAAGAGAATAGAGCAGAGCAGAACAAGACTGAATACAACCGAGTAGAACGAAGCATGAGAGAATATTAGACGATAGAATGGAACAGAACATGATAGAAAAGAAAAGAATGGTATACAAAACAATAGAATAGAATAGAACAGAATAGAATGTTATAAAATAGCATGGAACAGGGCATGATGAAAAAGAACAGAATAGAATATCTTACGATAGAATAGAACAGAATACATTTTTATAGAATAGAACAGAACATGATAGAAAAGAACAGCATAAAATAATCATAAAATAGAACAGAATAGAATTCTATAAAATAAAATAGAACAGAATAGAATAGTGCAGAACAGAACAGAATAGAATTCTATAAAATGAAATAGAATAGAAGAGAACAGAATAAAATAGAGTAAAATATGATAGAATAGAAAAGAATAGATTATAAAATATAATAAAATAGAGCAAAATATAATAGAATATCATATATTATAACAGAGTAGAATAGAATAGAATTCTATAAAGTAAAATAGAATAGAACAGAATAAAGTAGAGTAAAATATGTTAGAATAGAAAATATAATATTATAAAACAGAACACAATAGAGCAGAATAACACAAATTATAACAGAGTAGAACAGAATAGAATAAAATTCTATAAAATAAAATAAAATAGAACAGAATAGAATATTATAAAATAGAATATAATAGAGCAGAATAGAATAAAATTCTATAAAATAAAATAAAATAGAACAGAATAGAATATTATAAAATAGAATATAATAGAGCAGAATAGAATATCATAGAATAGAACAGATTATCATAAATCATAACAGAGTAGAACAGAACAGAATATAATAGAATATCATAGAAGAGAATAGGATAGAACAGAATAGAATATCATCCACAGAACAGAGCAGGATAGAACAGTACAAAATAGAATCAAACAGAACCGAATTCATCAGAGTACAATAAAGTAGATGAGGATATCAGAGTGCGTGTGATCAGACCACCATAGTTAAAGCGTGCATGTTTGTGACCAGAATATTCCCTCAGTGTGTGTGTGTGTGTGTGTGTGTGTGGGTGTGTGTGTGTGTGTGTCTGCTGGTCTCTCTCACATGGTGGAACAACTGACAGGAGCAGCCACAGGTGACTGCAGACACACACACAGACTCACAGACAGATAGACAGACGGGGGGGGGGGGGATTACTGGGTCTGCAGCAGCACTTGTGTTCACTGCCATCATCTCTCATTCAGCTCACGTCATTAGTCTGATAGCTGTGTGTGTGTGTGTGTGTGTGTGTGTGTGTGTGTGTGTGTGTGTGTGTGTTCCACTGAAGAGAAAGTTCGCCCAAACGACCTGACCATCACAGCACACGGATTTTTAACTAACTAGACTATAACACACATGATCACCCTCAGAGAACAGATAGTGTCATGGGTGTAGATATAAAAGCAAACTCGTGCGTAAAAAACAAACTTGTGTGCGTCTCAGCTCATCCATCATCCCATGGTTGGCGCTCTCTGTAGTTCATCTGACGCAGTATGAGAAGCAGAAGTTTGTTACGTGTCTTTTCTTACCTGTTAAGTGTCTGATCGTCCTGTGGAAAATGTAGGACAAGATATCCCACTCCTTCAGCCTGGTGATGTGGTGCTGCTGGTGCTGCTGGTGAAGGAGGTGGTGCTGGTGCTGGTGGCGGAGTAGCTTTTCTCCGCGACTCAACTTAGTGGCGGCTACACTTCCCTCAGCCGTGGAGCTGTTATTCCATTATTCCCGGAAATCAGTGTTTTCTATCAGCGTGAAGGTCAAGACAACATGTTGACCCGATGGTCCCGGCTCTGTCTCGGTACAGTCAGCTGTCATCACATTAGAGACGGGAGGAGCAGCCCAGTCGCTTTGCGCCTCTCCATGCCTACATACAACAACGCCACCCACTTTTTCCAAAGAGACCCGTAGTTGGCCCGGCTGGTGCCTGACTGAAAACAAATGAAAGTGGGCCCAAAAGTACAGGAGGAGCTGCACATTTTCACTTTAGCTTTAATTTAACCCAACAAAATAATAAACTGCAGGATTATTAACTGTTATGTCTCAATAAAACATATATTTTTACACTAATTATATATAGTACTGACCCAATAACCACTGGTACAAAGTCCATTTAACTCCATTTATTTAATTGTACTTTACTTTTACTGTTGCTGTGACATGAATGATATTGTCAAGTCAGTTTTATTTATACAGCACATTTCATACCACACACGTAAACTTAAAGTGCTCAGGATACATCATACATGACAAACATATCATATAAGGTAATAAAGTGGAGGGATAGTAATAAAAATACTAATTCCCCAAACAAATACAAATACACTTAAAAACCTAGATAAAAGCTAATGAAGAAAGATATCAACAGTAATGCATCAGTTACATTCATCTAATAATATAGGCATATATATCGTATATTATGGCACTAACTGGGGCCATCTTTGTGCTTTATGAGTATGTTTTCTCTTTCAAAGCTTCAAATAATGATTACTGGTTAATATGCTGATTCTTGCCTCTGTAATTGATCAATGCGTTAGTGTTCAATATCAGAAATTTTTTAAAATCACTTAAATTAACTGGGGTAAAATTTACTACCATTGCTATCATCGCATATGTGACCAAAAAACAAACCCAGCTCACAATTTAAAAGCTGATAAACGTTTTCTTTTGATCGCTTTAGCTCTACTTTTAATATTTAACCTCCTGAGACCCTGTGTCCTCATATGAGGTCATTATATTTTGGGTTTACTGCACCTTATACTTCATTTTGCTTAACTTAGACCTGTTGTCCTCATTTGTGGACATGTTTTTTTGCCATCTAGTGGTAGTAAGAGCACAATACACTAATCCATGTAAAAACAAGATGGCAGCCATCTCTGCCAAGTCAGTCTGCAGCTGATCCCAACACAAAAGTGGACAAGGTCCAAAACCTGATCACATGTTATGATTAAAACTTGTCTATTTATAATTAATAAAGTTTGTAGTTTCATATGGCAAAAAATTGGACCAACAGTAACAAGATAAGACGAGGACATTGAGGACATTGGGACTTTATTATCGTTGGCAATGTTGAGTTTTTTATGCTTATTGTGTCCTAAAGTAAATAATGCTGATAATACTTGTGTACTTTTACTTTGAATGTAGGACTTTTACTTTTAGTTGGGTATTTTCACATTGTGCTACCGTTACTGTTAAGATTGGAGTACTTCTTTTTTAATCCCTGTTAATAACAAATAAATCCCTCCAGAAAGCAAACCCTCATTATAAAACAGGTCATGTGCCAATAGTGTGCATCTGTTTAATGAGTTTTAGGAGCCTGTGATGCAGCAGAGTGGACCCCCATAACATGGGAGTTTATTAAAATGTTAAATTACCTATTGAATTTGATAAGAAAACTTTTACTTTTAATTATTTTGTCAGTAAATTCTAGGACTAATATGATCAGACAATGTAGGATCTATTAAAAAATGTTTTTGAACCCTGAGTGAACCTACAGAAAATAGAATCTTACCTTTTTTAAAAATGTAGTTACTTATCTTTAAGTTTAATGTACTACTTAAAGGTCAGCAATCTTCTATGACTCACATGTTCAACAGATATATCTTCATACAGCATGTACAGTAATGCTGAATTTTGCAATTTCTTTTTCAAAACAGCCTTCCTTCCTTTGACTTACAGCCATCTAATGCCAAAAAAAAAATATATTAATGCATACTTTAACAGGTTTAAACTCATTATTACAAATGACATAGTGGATTGAATATACTTTTCATTCACCAGATTTACCAGTTTCCACTACCAGTTTACTTTACCAGCTCAGCATGATATTCTACCATGAATCACCATCATTGATAATGTCATCTAAAATGGCATGTGACATCCACGTGACGAGAAACCAGCACACCCTTTTTTGTGGCAAAGGATGAACTTAAATCAACATGAACGTTTCCTCAATTCATTAGCTCATTCCTCTGCAGGTCAGCACTTGTTTGGGCTGTCCACTCCACACAGGCCAAACACTGCTCACTGCAGTTTTAGGAAGTTACTTCATCCAAGTTTTTAAATCATATGCTTTGAATTTTGTACATGTTAGAAGTCTGTGTTTGTTCAAAGGTCTCAACATAAGTAAAAGAAGTAGATATAGCTAACACTGTGCAGAAAAGATAAAGCTCCAAGCTGCCTGACACTCAGCAGGAAGGTGTAACTCGTATTCTGTGGCCTCCCTCTCAAATTGTAGCTCTGTCATTTGGTATCATTAAGACAATGAAAACTTTTTTTAGCGAGAGAAAATCACAGTCGTTGCACGAAGGATTATATGTTCTCTCAGCTGAGGCTGTTGTGGTGTGAAACACTGCATCTAGTTTTTTGCTGCGTCTGCAGTAATGACAGCTTCCTCATATGTGATCTTGCATGTGCAGAACAATGGCAGGAAACACAGTCAGTTGGATGCTTTTGCCTCTACGGAAAAGGAAAAGATACAGGAGAGGCCGCACAAAAACACACAGGGAAACAGGCTCAGCCACAAATACACATACCTGCATAGGCTATACACGTGGACGTATTTATAGATTGGCTGCATCGTAATATAAACCACGTGGTGACATCATCAGCTGAGGCTGACACAACAAATCACTGCAGATATCATTAAACAACGTCAGGAATGTGTGAAAGGGCAGGGTATTGTTATTGTGGGAGTATATTTCTATCAAAATGCAATACAGCTAATCCTAAAACACAACACATGTCAGTGTGCAGCTTTTTTTGCATGTGTAAACATTGTTGTTTTAAAGTAATATTCAGAACAAGACTAGAAAGGGTTTAACTTGATAATGGACAGTCATCTCGTCAATCGTCGCTCTCTCTCTAAGCTCAAACTTTGCTGTAGTAAAGCTCCAAAAACAATGCACATAGACAGCAGTATGTGTTCAATCAGTCAGTCTATCAACCAACCAACCAACCAAAATAAATCAACAACTATTGGAGTTGTAGAATAAGATATACATTTTATAACATGTACTGGAGAGTATATAAAGACTAATGTGGGCGACATGTGTTGACCAAAGTGCTGTACAGTGAAACAAAATATGTAAACATAACAGTCCTTTAGGGGGTGTGGGCTCAAAGCTCACTGCTGCCACCAATGTGTCCTGGGTTCGTCGAACTGAATAACTAATTAAACAATTAACGGTAACACCAGTATTATTCTAAGTTTTCAATATACATCTGACTGTGTATTGCTCAAGGGACAGTTCACCCTAAAATCAAAAGTACACACCTTTCCTCTTATCTGTAGAGCAATTCATGAGTCTAGATTGTTTTGGTGGGAGTTGCTGAGTGTTGGAGATACAAGCCGTAGAGAGGGGCGGCACAATAGTGTAGTCGCCTCACAGCAAGAGGGTTCCTGGTTCAATCCCAGGAGGGAACCCTTCTGTGTGGAGTTTGCATGTTCTCCCTGTGTCAGCGTGGGTTTTCTCCGGGTACTCCAGCTTCCTCCCACAGTCCAAAGACATGCAGGTTAATTGGTGACTCTAAATTGGCCGTAGGTGTGAATGTGAGTGTGAATGATTGTCTGTCTCTATGTGTCAGCCCTGTGATAGTCTGGTGACCTGTCCAGGGTGTACCCTGCCTCTCACCCAATGTCAGCTGGGATAGACTCCAGCCTTTAATGACTCTCATCCATGACTCTCATCCATGAGTAGATGCACACTTCCTTCTGTGTGCCAATGCTACAGCTACAATCTAGATTGATGAAAAGCACTACAGGTAAGGGGAAAAATACACTCCAAAGAAATCCATCTATCAGGGCGCCTTTCAGCTCACTTGATAGAGCATACGCCCCATGTATGAAAGGCTGAGTCCTGCAATGGTGTGGCACCAATTCTGACCTGTTGACCTATCTTCAACTGTCTTACCAAATAAAGCCAAGAAGTAATATTTAGAAATGCATGTGTCTCCAAAATGTCAACTTTTCCTGAACTATAAAAGAAAACTCTTTATTTTCTAGACTATTCATTGTTAGAGGTTTTTTCTTCCTGTCACTTCCGATCAGGCCTGATCGTTAGTGTCGTAAAACTTCACCATGAACTCTGAGTCAATGAATGTGTGTCAATCAGTGTAGGAGACGGACCACTGGTGGGCTTCATTGACGCCACATTTGGCCAACCAAGTGCACACAAATACAAGTGCGAGCCCTCACACACACACACACACACACATACACACACCCATACTATGGCTGAGAACCCTCCAGATCAGTGACCCTCTATGAACTGCAGGCTTTGTCTCCTCTCACAGTGGCCACTCTCATTCAGCGGCAGTATGTGGGTCTGTTGTTGTCTTTCAATATTTGCTGCCAGTCGATCGGCACTATAACGCTCTGTGGGCAGAGAATACATTGGCCGTCGCACAAATGTCTTATTGTGTCTGCGCTGAGAAACATCAGCTGTGACCAAGTGTTGGAGTGGGCAGAAAATGAAAGTTATTGTACTCGTTTATTGTATTTACTGGACTGATAGGTGAGCAGACGTCAGTAAGCGAGTGACTTACTGATTAGTATGACTCAGTTTATCATGACAATTGGACTTATGTCACATGACTGATGTGAAATTGCTGTTGAATTTTCAATATGACACTGGTTTGGGCTTGTAGCTGAGATTTAAAGAGGGACGAATTAAAGACCTGAAGGCAAATACATGTTCTAGAATACAGTATTATTAGATATTTATTTACTATTAATAGCAAATTATCGACAGTGGCACATCAGTTGTATTTGGCCTGGTAGTGCAGGTAGACTTTCTTGCAACCTGGGCTCAAAATGTGTTTAAACTACATCTTCAGTGCAGCTATAAAATGAGCATTTCAAATTTTGTTATTAGTGTGACTCCATGTTTGTCTTCGAGGAATCTCTGTATCACTGTCATAAATTCATGGTGTTGCCCAGTGAAGTGCGCTTTTCCTCTTTCCTGTTCGTCAGAGAGAAGCTATTGTTGTAGTCTTTGGTGTTTGTGAATGGCACAGGAAAACAAGGCGACAGATTTTGTGTTTATGAGTCCAGTCCACTCTCAGCAGAGTACGGTTTGTAAAAGGCCTTTAGTTTGGAGGATCGTTGTCTGGGCAAGGAACATAAGGCAGTTTTCAGCCCTCATTCTTTTTTTTCTTTTTTTTTAAATTTGATTAAAGTAGTGTCATGGTCAAATTTATTTATAGAGCGCTTTCAAAACAAACCAGGTTTGTGCCAAAGTTCTTTACAACAAGCAGAATTTAACAAAAAAATTATTGACACAAGAACTTGAATACATGCATACATACATAGTTCACACATAGACATGTATTCAGACATTATACATATACATATCGAAGTTTGGTCATGGACTTTCCACGTCTACATACGACATGAAAGGTACCCTGGATGTGTTGGTTGTTGACGTTCTGGAACCACATGTCAAGTTCTGCCTGTCACATGCATTGTCTTCTTTCAAAATACACTTCTGTTTTCACAGGAAATTTAACATTTACATACAGTCTCTTTCAAAATAAAAGCACTACGTCGGTACAACACCATGAATTGATGTTTTTTTCCTTCAACAACAAACGCACATGGTTGGGTTTAGGAAAAAATAACAGGGTTTGGCTTTAGAATCTTACGGGGCGCGAACTCTGCTCTCTCTGACTTTTGCTGCCTTAACTTTCGTCCTTGTCGTGCTGCCTTTCGCCCCTGACACCGCTGGGCACCGTCAAACTATAACCCCAACCAGCCCGTATCATGCTGATGTTAACGGACACTTTCTTTGTTGGTTTCTGGTGCCGCGAGTTACTGCCCAAGCACCGTATTTTGACTTCGGAGTGAGACTGGGCTCGCAATACTAAGACACCTTTTAAAGGAGACAAGAGATTCTGCTTTTCTTATATTTCTAGAGAGACTTATCCTCCTGAGACCCTGTGTCCTCACATGAGGTCACTACTGTTTGGGTTTAATGGATCTTATACTTCATTCTACTTAACTCAGACCTGTTGTCCTCGTTCGTGGACGCTTTTTTGTGCCATCTAGTGGTAGTAAGAGCACAATACACTGATCCATGTAAAAACAAGATGGCAGCCATCTCTGCTAAGTCTGCAGCTGACACAAAGTGAACACGGTACAAAACCTGATCACATTTAATGGTTGAATCTTGTTTATTTATGATTAATAATCTTTGTAGTTTGATATGGCAACAAACTTTACCAATTTTAGCAACAGTAGCAAGCTAACACGCTGTTAATTGGAAAGTATTCATTTTAAGATGTTGGGGAATTTATCATCAGCTTGTTGAAGGACATTGGGACTTTATTATCGTCACATTTGAGGACACTGGGACTCTATCATTGTTGACAATGTTTAGTTTTTTATACTTGCCAGGTCTTACTGATCCCAAATAGCTCGGAGAAATTAAAAATGCATATCATACAAAAGTTCAGGTCTCAGGAGGTTATGCAGGGTCTTGGAGCAGCTACTGAGAAGCTGAAGGTTTAGTGCAATCTACAAGTAAACAAGTAAAACTACACTTGCCAGAAAAGGATACGCCAGCCTTGGATTTTAGATATTAACCAGCAAATATTTAAACTACAGACACACATTTACAAATCCAAACCAAGGGTTCTTCAGTTGAGCAGATACTGATGATTATATTGTGCATTGTTCTAACAGACGTCATCCTATCCTTTACTGCCACCACCAGGGAGCAGAGACTCAGCCTGGTTCTGTATGCATCATCTCTCTTCCCAGCTCCTGACAAAAGGGCGCGGTGCAGTGATCGGCAGCACACAACACTGGTTCTTGTTGATCATGGCGTGTGCAGAGAAGAAGTTGTAGGAGTTCGCCAGGAAACAGGAAACAGTGGAATCTGGTCTATGGTTCTGGTTAGGGTTTGGCTCAGCACATAAAGGAAAGTGAAAATATGGTCCACATTTTCACTCAGTTATTTCCTGATAGTGATAATGCACAACGAATAAAAACTAACTGCTGTTTGTGATTTTCTTTTAATGTGACAAATCCCACAATGTACAATATAAACATTATTATCATGTGCTCCTTGTTTGGACTGTTTATGAAGTTAAAATATATTCCAAAATAACTTTCACTATGATGACACAATGACAATGTAACATTTACTAAGTGAAATTGTTAGTTCAAGATATAAAGTCAGCCTTATAATGTAGCAAACGATCTATACAAATATTAATAATTGGCCTCAATGTGCATCCTATCTGACAATTATTTTTTTCAAATAATTACAGAAAATGGCCATGACAATATCCTAGAACCCAAGGTGACATCATCAAATGTGTTTTAATCTGACCAGCTGTCCAAAATATATTACATGGACAATGATGTAAAATCTCAAAGAGCGGTAAATTCTCACATTGAAGAGGCTGGAACCAGAAAAGTTTGGGCATTTTAACCTGGAGTAAAGGACTTAATTAATTGACTAATGTTGCAGCTCTGGTACAAAGTCACAAGAATCAAAGCAGCTAAAGTAACTGACAGTGGGTTTGGTGACTGTTGGAAAAGTTTCAGAAGCAGATGTTTGCCTTGTTCGAGAGAATCAGAACTGTTCTTCCCTGAGATAGCTAAAATTTCCAGGATTCATCAGCTACAGGATGGGGACAGCCATGTTTTGCTTCCTTCCTTGTACAGCAGTGACATCTACTGGTCTATGTTAATAAGAAAAACAGCCTGAATGGGTCAATTTTTCCAGTGAGTTGTGCATTTTTTTCAGATGACCAGAAGAGATCTGAAACATCTCACTATATGATACAGTAAGACAGATGTTAATGTTTGATATGTTCAGTCTCATTCAACATAAAGGTTAAAGTAACATCAGAGTTTAAAATGGATTATTTCATTTGACAATAATGCAATAAAGGTCACAGTTTAGACTTTATGAAACAATTTCTGTTGAAACATGGACTAAAATGGTCCTTTACATGGTGCTATTTAATCATATTTCTTTCAAGGATATTCTCTGTTCTTCATGCTTGTTTGTTGATATGTTTTTATGTCTCTCATTATATTAGTCTTGCAGTCTTAAGACTTTCTTTCATCTTTATTTCTGTTTTAAGGTGGATTAAATTAAGATATCTTAGTACTATCACTGCAGTTTATTTCTATATATTCAAACTTATATAATATATAAGAGAAATGACTTAAAAATCAATTAGAAGTCATGATTTCCCAGTCAACATTTGTGTGTGGGTCCCATGTGGTTAGTAAATGAGCTTAAAAAATGGACCCTATAAAGGATTGACCATGGGTTCCATAATGGCCCCAATTGCCCACATGGGTGGGTTTACCCAAGTGGGCCCAACGTGGGTTATGCCACCTGGGCACCAAGTAGGTATGGGCATCTCATCTGGAAACAACCATGAGGGCAGTTGGCATAGCGCCATTATGAAACCCTTGGACAGTCCCATGTAGGGCCCATTTTCCTGCTCATTTACCACCCACATGGGGCCCACATACAAATGTTGGCTGGGTTTTGAAGCAGTGACAAACCAAAGAAAGTTTCTGACTGAAAAGGTGCAGTCTAAAGCCATAGCGTATTACATCTACTCTTTGAAATTTATTTTTTTTGTACAGTTCCCTCCATATTAATATTTATACACTGAAAACAAAAAAGAATGAAACAAATATAAGCATATTACATATACCCAAAACTCCCAAACAAAAACATACACCACTAGTGTTCATACCTCAGTTTTATATGTTGATCGTGTTATTTTAAGAGATATATATTTTTAAATCTACTATTTATTAGACACATTTTCATTTCCTTTTCAAAACCATTCCACAAATTAACTATTAATTAACTAGAAGTTCATGTTAGTTAATACTGACTCACTCGAAGTTGGAACAATGCCAGGATACAGTTTGGAAACATCTTCTATTTTACTTTATACAAAAACTGTGCTGTTTTAAGGTCCACCAAACCTCTAAATTTGAGAGGATGTGAGTTTATAAATGATTTTTTGATTGGTTCATTATAATCAGCTCTGTTTCTGATTCCTATACCTCTCTCCTGTTGCATACAAATTCCATTTGTGACAGGTTTGTATGTAATGAGCAAGGAAAAATTATGTTGTTCAGCAGTGGCGTGCACAGACTTTTTGAAGGGCAGGGGTGTAAAGAAAAAAAAGGGCACATACAGCGCGTTCTCGCCACTGAGGAGAGTGTTTTCGAGGACATGTTTGTATGAAAATATATAGCTATATAATGGCACATTATATAGCCTTAAAACAGACTAACTAGACAGACTAGTACCCCCCTGTGCACACCACTGTTGTTCAGTGTTATCAAGCACCTTACAAAACAATAAACCAGCAGAATAAAGCTGAATCACAGTATACAGAGATGGTAAATAGGACAGCAAAAACATTGTTTTATTTTCGCTTTCATTTTTCATCAAATTACAGTAATCAAAATCCAAAAAGACCTTTACAAATACAGGATAGCTGTGCGCATACAAATCAACGCTGTTACATAAATACACCGAGTTTGCACCATTTCCTTAATACAGACACAAAAACACAAACAAAAACACAAGGTTTGAAATACACCATCATAGGACTACAAAGGTACAATTACATACATATACTGTGGTCAATTATCATTTCCATAATGTGTATGTGTGCGTGTGTGTGTGTGTTTAATGTTCAGTAAGAGTGTATATATGTTTGTGTGTTATTGTCCGTGTCTCATCTGGGGCCGAGTTTTAAAGGGGCCTTGGGAGATGAGAGGTTCTTCTTGCCGTTGTGGTGCTTCCCTTTCAGGTTTTGTTTTGGTGCCGTTTTCAAGTAAAAATGAAGCTGTCGGGGTAAAAATGAAGAACAAGGTGTAAGTGATGAAGGCAGAGCACATTTCCAGCGTAAAAGAACACAATGGCACACAAAATATGAATCACAAGGTGAGTCTGGGTCTCTGAGAGCATATTTAGAGCACTTACTACTTGCTTTTTCAACTGAAAATAAGGTAAATTGGTTGGTAAAACTGTGACTCAGCTATAAGCTTCCTGTCATATGCACCCTTATCAGCCCTGTTCATACACACAGAAACACACCTGTATGGCCTCAGCTGGTCCCACTGTGACAGTGCTAGTGGAGGGAACGTAACCTGGAGCAGATGTTGTAACAGTGTAGGTGCCTGGTAACAGAAGTCGGAAGTAGTCGCCATCCACTCCTGGAGAAACACACATGAGAAAAGATGAGAGGTGGAAACAACCAACTCATTTATTTTAGTTCATGCAGTGGCAGAAGAAAAAGTATTCAGATCCTTAAGTTATGTTCGGTAGTACCACATTGTAAAAGTACTCAAAAAGTATTGAAATTGTCCTCAAGTAAAAGTACTTAAGATCAGCAACATTTATTTTAAGCAAGACTATGCAACTTTGGAAAGTAGAAATAACACAGTTCTCCTCCTAGGGACGAAAAGTAACAGTAGCCAATATTAGCTTACTAAGGGGCATGCTCCACTGTGGAAACTTATCCCCATTTACAGCAGCTATATGCACTACTTTACAAGAAATTTGAGATAATAGAATGCCTAAATATCCATACATCATTTGGGAAAAACATGATAGTTACCAAGGGGGAAAAAATCATCCTGTAGAGTCTACATCAGTGATACTCAAATTTGCAACCTTAGGGCCAAATCTGGGCCATGAGAGGGTGCCAGGTGGCCTGCCGATCATTTCCTAGTTCGCAGTGAAAATAAACTGATTCATAGTGGTAAGTTTTTGGTACTTTGAATTCAAATTAGTTACTAGTGTGCATTAAAAAAAATAAAATAAAGCATTACAATAGAACTTGTTTAGGGTATGAATTTGACGTAAACAGCATTGCTCATTAAGTTTCTTTAGAAAATAGCACAGTAGGATAAACAACATGGGCATATGTTATCATCTGATAACAAGATATTCTAAAACCTATAAGATTCAGGGCCTTTGAGAAAACATTTGGGGCCCCAGATGACATCCTCTGCTCCTCCTCTGGTGAGTTGTTCAATTTACATGCATCAGACTTGACAAGTTCATTACAAGTTCTAAAATCTTAAGATGTAACTAAAGCTGTCAGATAAAAAATGCCTTTAAAAACAGTAAGATACTTCTACTTTAAATGCAGTCGAGTATAAACTAGTGTAAAATTATAATACTCAAGTAAATTACAAGTGCCTCAGAGCTGAACCTAAGTACAGTTCTCAGGTTAATGTAAATACAGTGCATATACATAGTTCGCATTATTTTCAAAGTGCATTTCCACCATTGACCACTAGATGGCGACTTGCTACTTTCCAGTGTCCGTCCTGACAGCACTATTCTGACACATCACTGGCCAGGACATTAACAGATCATTTACCACATGTCCCACACACTCACATACTTATTCAACACTGCAGTTAAGAAGTAAACATATTTAACCGACACCCCTCCAGCCCCTCCTCACCACTGGTCACATCATGATTGACGCCAGCCACTGAAATCTCAGCGTTGCCGATGGGGTTGTTGTTTTCATCATACACCATTCCTTTTATCCCATGATGCACCTGAAACACACAAGGTATTCTGTTTAGTTGGATTGTGTTGTGCTTGAGCTTATGCCACCGAAAATATAATAACATAAAATATGTGCTAATACAGGTATGTGTGACCATAGATATCTTTGTGAACATGTCATATGAGGTCATAAACTACACTTCTGATACAACTTTTCCAAAACTTAAGCCCTTATTAAACTTCCTGGCCCCTGTGGTCTGCATACAGTAAAACAAAACCAGAACAGTATCTGCGGGCCCTTTCAGCTCAGTCTGTTTAATCAGTGCTGCAGAAAAAGTTTTCCATATCCAAGCCCTCCCTCGTGGCTTAGGAAACACTATTAGTGGCAATGGATGACTGTATTTTATCTCAGCACTCTGACAACCTTGGATAAAGGGTAATTTGTTCTCAAACCAAGGCCTCTTTTCATACTTGATGAAGGGTAAAAGTCAGATTACTTGTATTACACTGAATTTCAGGCAGCTTATTTTAAGGCACTTGATCCAGGGAGTCCCAGCCAATATTTACAAGAATCCAGAGGATTGGGCTCAGGACTCTTGGTAGATGGGTTTTGTGTGTGACTGTACTGTGTGTCTTGTGTTTGTGTGCACTGAGCTGTAAGTGACCAGTAATTTGTCAGATAGTGAGAGCGTGTATGTTGAGGCTGCATGATATGAGGAATATATACAATATGGAGTGATGTTGTTTAAAAATCACAATGATATTACTTGTAATGATTAAACATATATCAATGTGCACGTTTCTGCCAAGTGTTTTTCATGCAAGCTGACATTGTAATGACGATTAAAAAAATGAATTATTGTGTAGCCCTAGTAAATGTGTGTTCCAACAATGATGACCACATAGGTTGTTTGTTCCTACCCTCTGAATACAACCCACAGGAGCATTTCCCACATAAGCGCCCCTACTGATGGATGACAGAACACCTTGTAAATGACAGTTAATGGACGTAGTTTTAAACATGTGGTTAATGTAAGTGGTTACCTCCGAGGCTGATAAATGAAGCCAATACGGAAGTGCCAAGAACTGCAGTTCACCTAATGGACACTTGTTAAAATGTCTGACTTTACAGCAGAAATTAACATTTTTACAGCCTGGTACAAAAAGCAGTTTTGGTCTTTCACTAATTACAATATTCATGACAGCTGTACAGGGGTGAATAAAGTTACGCATATTTAAGGGATGCGCCACTTGAATGACAGGCTGACCATAACCGGTAAGGGTTATGGTCATGGTTTGGCTTAAAATAGGTACATTTGTTACTAAGGTAACGTCATGTGACACATCTCGTCATGCAACTTAAATGATATGACATATAACGTTATGTTCTTGAAATAACACATTGACTTTAGGTTTCACATGGGACACAAACACCTGTTTCCTGGATGAAAGTCCTGTGTTAGTTTGATCCATCCAGTTATGCTGACTTTGTCTGCCTTTATAGGTCAGTGGTTTCCAACTGGTGGGTCGCGGGTCCATTCTGAACGGACTGCAAGTGACTCGTGAACATGTTAAGTTTGTAACCACACTTAATTTTGAAGTACAGTGAATTTCTGGCTCATAGCTTTTATTTTGAAGTGCCATTTCCTGCTGTAGACTAAATGACTAATGGACAGCTATTTAACAGAGACAGCAAACTAGCTCGACAACATGGCCAAAAGCAAGTATGATGCTCAATATATTAAACCGTGTGGACCTTGAACTAATGACCAGTTGGGAACCGCTGTTATAGGCTGTTTCATTGCTATTCTTGTCATGGCAGCAGCTTTGGTCCCTGTTTTATTTCCTGTCAGCTACCAAGGAAGTTTCCTTGTCAGCTGCTGCATTAACAAACAATACACAATGAAATACACTTGGACCCATTTAGAATGTTGTCAAGTTTGAAACAGGCTGTACTGGGATGGTTGACTTGCTCCAGTAATAATTACAATGGCCACTAGAGGTCGTTGCCTGAAAAGAAACATGATTATGGTTTGTAATTTCTGCTTGTAAAAACAACCTATACAGTCATATTCGGGAAGGAGGACAGTGTTGTGTGTTCTGACCTGTTCAAGGTATGATACCAGAGCTTCACGGTTGCCAAGCCATTCCCTAGGTAGTGCCGATGCTGGAGGAAACTTGTCACAGCTCAGCTCCAGGGTGATCTCAAAACAGTTGGTGTACAGGTAGTTGAAGTCTTGCATGCCTGAAACGCACAGAAACAGACTCTTTACTTTAGACCTCAAGGGAAGATGCACTTTTTTATTTTCCAGCATTGAGTTGTTTGCACGGGGCCTTAGTTCACCCCTTAAAGGAGCTGTTCAAGTTTGTAAGGAGTTGATTTCATTCATCATTTCAGTCCATCTAAAAGCCACTGTTACATATTTTCGGTCATTGGAGCCTTACTACATTTTTTCACATAGTCAAAGCTGATTTTTCCAAACCACTGCATTTTGTTGTTTTTGACAGATCTTTAACACAGACTAATATTAGGCCAACAGCAGAGTGGCTTTTTGAAAACTTCAATCCTCTAAGTCTCTGCAACTACAGCACTACTTTTCCTCGAAGCTTAAGGCATGATGAGGCCAGGAATCGGGAGGTAAGGTTCAAATCTAACCTCATAGACCATGACATAACACTTGGAGTGAAAGGAGTTGCTAAAATAAACATAACATGCTCCTACGAAATGCGACTGTGGGCGTTTTCATCCAATTCAAAAGCTTGCATGACTCAACCTAAAAAGCTCAACACATTCCAAAGAATAATCCCGACCAGTCCAGACCAGGATTTACAGATCAAAGACGCGGGTCTTGTTATTGTAGCAGTTATAGATTAACTGAACTGAAATTGAATACATGCCCAGACATTTTGACGAACCTGGTGTACTGTAACTTCCAGGCATTCTAGCAAAACATTTCTCATAAAATAATCGAGGGGGGACACGGACTTTAATGTGCCTGCCAGTGCCGGAGCTAGTATAACTCCTAATGGCCTGTAGGTGGCCAATGCCAGTAAATAATATTGTATTAAAACAAGACCTAATGACAGATCCACTAAGCACTCTGGCTACTATCATGACACACAAAAATGCAAAAATAAAACCTCAAATATTCACGGTTTTTATTTTCTAGGAGCAGTTGGAGAACAGTAAATCCGACATGGTTGACTGCTGACAGGACACACTGGATGACACTAGACTAAAAATATAACACACTGCAAGTGTAAATTTAAATCTGCTCCAGTGTAGCACATTTGGTTTGGCTGGTTTTAGCACTTGTATAATAGTAAAATTAGGCTGATAAAAATACAAATATGTGTAAAAGTCACGTACATGTGTTTATGTGCTTCCATGTGAAACCAATTATGGGTGTTATACGCCAATTGCTTTTTTATTTTTCAATTTTTCTGCAGTCAGAAGTACAGAAAATTATAGTCCAACAGCACGGAGGAGGCAGAGACATGTTAAAAAAGGATGGATGATGTTAAAATGTTTTCAGTGATATATCTGAAATTTAATCAAGACAGGCTGCAGCAGTTGTGGATCAAAGTCAAGATTTTCTCCCATTTGCAGACTGCTAAGGGAGTCAGGGACTGTATGAAAATTATTGGGGTGGAAAGGGCAGCTAAACCTTATGGTTCACGTTATACAAAAGCAAGTCCCTCCCTAGCTTTATTAAAAATTCCAATGTGTGTTTCCCTCAACTTACAAAAAATAGCAACACGGCCAGTATTTCAAAATGATGTAACAGTTTTAAATTTCTACTTTTTTTTTTATAATATACTTGGTGCATAAAAGGCTTTCTCCCTCAGTGCATAAATAAGCAAATGTAAGACGATCTATCATGTAAACTTAATATGTGGCTTAATATGTAAACAGAGCAACCAATTTTCACATTACAAACAATTGACCTATCCAAAGTCTCGCCCCCTTTAGTTAATGTTGCTAGGTCACACAAGCTTGACTAACGTGGTTCTGTTAAGTTGACAGCAAGGACTGCAGTATGCAATGAAAAGATATATTCACAATTTTAACTTTATCAACAAATCAAAATGACATGAATTGAGGCAAAGTCACTCCTGTCTCAATGGAAAAAGGGAGAAGCAACACAGAGACCTAGGATGAAAGACTGTGAGTTAACATTGCTCCTGCACTGCTAGGTATGTGTCCTCTTTTCCCCTTTCCCCCCTCTGGGGATCAGTAAAGTACTTTATCTATGTATTTTTTTTTTTTAACTAAGTACAGACCATAGTGCCAAATAGTCTCTCTTTACTGTAGAAGGTTACTTTGGGGCAGCATGTAGCCTTGCAGAGATAACATAAAGGAATGTTAGCCTTGAGCTTTTGGCTAACGATAATTCATGTCAGCTTAAAAATATGTAAGCAACCACCCTATCAGTCATTTTTCAGAAGTCTTTAACGTTATTTTAACCACAGAAATAAGAAGGTGGCAACCCCAGCTGATGTTAGGCTAGCTCCTCTTGAAGTAAGTACGCGTTAGCTAGCTAGTTAGCCAACGTTTTGCTAACATTAGCTAACCTAAGCTGTGACTATGCACAAAGTAATATGTCTGTAAAGATTGTGAAAGACCCCAGCCATTGCTTTTAACAATCTTTAAAATGTAGTTTTCTTTTTGACATACCTGAGTCTAACACATAGCATAGCCAAAGCGGCTTTCACAGCTCACTTAGCTAAGTGAGCTGTTAGCCCGGGGCTACAGGAACTGTTAGCTAGGGACAAAGGAACTGTCAGACTGGGGCTAAAGGAACTGTCAGACTGGGGACAAAGGAACTGTCAGACTGGGGCTAAAGGAACTGTTAGCCTGGGGACAAAGGAACTGTTAGCTGGGGTTAAAGAAATTGTTAGCCTGGGGTTAAAGGAACTGTCAGACTGGGGCTAAAGGAACTGTCAGACTGGGGCTAAAGGAACTGTTAGCCTGGGGACAAAGGAACTGTTATGCTGGGGACAAAGGAACTGTCAGACTGGGGTTAAAGAAACTGTTAGCCTGGGGCAAAAGGAACTGTTAGCATGGGGCTAAAAAGCTTTTGCACTGGCACAATCCTGCCAAAAGTCTAGTGCAGGGCTTGCTGGCTCTCCTGTGGACAAGGGTTAACCTTGAGTTTATGGGGTTATTTCCTGAAAACCAAACAAACACAGGGGTAAAAGTTGCCAGAGTTAAACAAAGCTAATACAGCTAATGGAATTTACATCACATTTTTGTTGTCTATTTGCACAACTTTGATGTGTCATCAGTACGCATGTTCTTTATGCGCATGTTGTAATTGTGGTAGGTATTACTAACCAACACTGGATGAAGCAAGCAAGTTAGCTAACTTGTCAACATCAGTATGTCCAGACCTGACTTTTCTTTCTTTTTTTTGTCTTTCCTTCCTCTGCTGTTCTTTCTTTTTTTGATGTTTCAGCACTGGTCTTGCATAAAGCCCAACTAATGGCAGCCTTTGTATGACAGGGAGGGGGAAAGTTCACAGAAATTCAGGTCTGTGGCAACATGGTAAACCTAGAATTGCGAAACTCTCTGGATTGAAAATATTCTTGTCTTGCTATTGAATGGTGTGGCAACACTGTGGTTAAGGTCTGGTTAGGTGTAAGCACAAAAAGCACTTGGTTAGGGTTAGGGAAAATGAATAGTTTTGGTTCAAATAATCCTGTAAAATGCTGAACATATTGCAAATCTGGGGTTACCATCTAGACATGAATGAGGTTCTGACTGGTTCCAAGCGTGCTCAACTGTTATTGGGGCACAGAGCTAAAAAGGACGGGACTTAAGAGGGGTCTTTTATGGCAAATGTTGGATTGTGTGTCCCGAACGTACCAGTCACCAGCCACACTGTGTTTAAACCATTAACTACTTTTTAAACAGTTATTACCACTATCAGGGACAAAATGATGTGGACATAAAAAATGAAGTGAGGTGACATAAAGTGGCTGTGCACTTCCAAGAAATCAGTCTACTCTTCTTTCAGTAGACTACCCTCCCTTTACCCGCTAATAACTTTCATACAATCCCTAAGGTTGTTGTTGGCATGTGTCATTTACAAATGTGGGCAGTTAAGCTGACGGGTCAGTGGGAGTGCAGCTGTTGGTGTAGAGAGGGGTGAAGAGGTTAAAGGCAAAAGGAGAGCATGGAGGCCTTGGAAAGAGTCAGAGAGTTCATGACGACACCGGGAAAGCTTGCCTTGTGAGCCACTCAAGGCATGTCATTCATGCTGAAGTCTATGCCAGCGCCTGCCATCATTCATGCAGGTGGCCTTGGCTTTCTTTGGAAGGGGAATAATAATGGATGCTCTCCAACACATTGGAATTTTGCACAAAGAACAATCTGTTAGTAGGTGGAGGCTGTGAGTCACTATTGTCCTTTATGGTGCTGGTAGGTAAATTCAGACTGTTCTTTCCCATGGGTAGTCTTGACCTGCCTTCACCTGCTGTTTGTTGAGCTTCTACTGTTTTTAAAACTCTTGTTTTATCTGTTGCTTTCTCTTCAGGACCAGATGTTTTGCTTACCTTTGGACAGAGAGTACCAGCTGGCCCCGTTAGTGATTCCCTCATCGAAGAAGTCCCCACAGTTCCAACCCTTGTGCATCCAGCTGTGTGCGTACGAGTAGGTCCTCGCCAACTGTTATCACGCACAAACGCACATGTGCCCAATCATTCACGTTTTCGTACACAAACACACATGCACAACAGGCAGTGATGAGATCAGATGCGTACAACATCTGGAAAGAATTTTTAATCTGCAGCGCACCTTTCTGAAGATTTTGTCATCCGGAGTGGCGGCGTATGTTGTCCTCCCTCGAATGCGAGGGTCTCTCGACTTGTCGAAGGGGTAATTGGCTACCACGGCTCCTCCATGGAGGTTAGCTGACAGGACAAAATTGTAGTTTTGCATCCATTTTATGACCGCCAAAGTTTCTGGTTCAACCTGTGGAGGACATACATAAATATAACTTTTAAGGCTTATGTATTTACAGGGCAATTTGCATGACATATGGACATACATACAAAGACAAACTGACTGAAGCTACTTATTTCATTGTAGTACAGTATCGAAAATCTTGGGGTGACATACCAAAACCAAAAGCCATGACTGAATTTCTGGGATTTCATTTTGCTGTTGAAGTGTATAGGCTAGTTGAAAACAACATGAAAGTTAAGGAATTGCATACAGATATACTCTGTTTCTTATTTTGTAGTTAACATTCCTAATTACCTAATATGCACTGACGAATCCCAGTACAGTTGACATTTTAAGTACCACAACAATCCTGTTTTGATGTGTTATGTATCAGCATGTTTGTTCTACAAAAAGGCTGGTTGTCCTTTTCCTTCCAAAACACATACAGCTTTAATTTGAAGGAGTACATTTACTGGGAACAAGTCCTCTGAACTTTAGGAGAGAGTCATAGTTACCCTAGAACCCATTTTCAGTGAGATATCTTGAGGTGAGAGTTCAAAGGACCCCTTTGACGAAGGCAATGCCAATTGTGTCCTTGTCAAAATTTAACCTAAATTTGGAGTGTTATGTGACCCATTTTCCAGCAAGCTATGCCAACATGGTTGGTGCCACTAGATGCCTTAGGTTGTCTAGTTTCACAAGACACCAACACCTTTGCTTCCTTTAGCTTAAAAAATTAGTGTGCTACAGCCTCGTGAGGACAGTAATGCCAGCTGCCAATTATTTTCGCCATGCTTGCCCTGATACGATAAACACTGGCACATAAACACCGGCAGATTTGTGAAACATAGTCCAACTATACTCCATACATTCATTCGCATCCTAAAATTTAATGGTCCAATGCCCTCTTGGTGCCTGCCAGACCTACTGCATATTGTCTTGTTACTGATACATTTTCACTTCATCCCAGACATTTTCATAACCAACACCAGTGGACTGAAGAACATCTGGTTTTCTTTTCACCCAGAACCACTGGCTTCTCTGCTTGGCTGGTTATCTGGACAAATTCTAGTTTTCTCTGCTTTACCATATGCAAATATTTTCACCATGATTCTGTTTTTGTGTCTGGAATTCAGTAGAAAGACAATTTCACAAGACGATGCAAAATTAAAGCTGCCAGGACAGAAACACAACCGTTACTCCGTCTCTCATGCAATGCTTCAGACATATTAAACCTTTAAATTCCACTTCATGCTGCCATTTATTTTCTCTGTCAGCGCTAACTATCCTCACACGCTCCCAGTCATATATCATGCAGGGAGACAAGGAGTAATGCCTCTCCTTGAATGAGGTATGTGGGACAATAAACACAGTCTGGTTCAGCTGAAGAATTATCAGGGTGATCAGGGACGCCTGGCCTTGAAGTAGGACTTCTGTTTTGAGGACTGACAGGTGTTTATTGTCTGTGGATCTTTATATACACTGTGTTTGAAGTCAGAGCCACCACCAGGGTGTAGGGTTACACATGAAGGACATGCTCACGCACTGACAATCATATCCTAGTGTTACAAAACTTAGATAACTGAACAGATGGGGTGCCATGCCGTCTTAATAATGAATGTACAGGAATCCACATATTCTAGATATCTCATTGGTTCATCGACAGACAGGGTCAGATTTCACACTGTATGAGGGATGTCCTCTTACAGGAACAAAAATAGTCCAATGTGTAGGTCACCTGGAGGCTCCTGAGTTATTGCAGCTGATAAAAAAATTTGTCTAGATATCTTTTCCAACTTTGCCCTGTCTGAATTTGCATCATTTTGTGAAACAGTCTCTCTCGCCTGTATGAAGCATCATCAGTTGGCTAATTAAAATGTAGCATGGCTGAGCCTGCAGGCGAGCACAGGAGGCTTGTGGCTTCATGCAGCCTGTGAGGATGTAATCCCGACCGGCATGAATGAAGTATCTGTAACAGTGGCACAGTTACTCTTTTGTGTTTGCCGTTCAGGAGGCAGTCATGTGGGTAGACAGCCAGCTCGCGACTGGGAGGACCAGTGTTTTAGTTTTCTCAACACATTGGCAGCCCAGGAACTAGTAAATAGGAAAAAGATGAATAAATGGCTGTCCTTGGCTTGGGAACACAAATACTTCATTGATTTGTAATATAAAAAAAACAAATTATCATAATAAGACATTTAAAAAATCGGCTGCATTTTATTTTACAGTGAGCCGTACTTTGTATCAAATCAGACGAAAACTAGAAATAATTTGTTCTTTATTAAACAGGTAACAGCTTGCTAGCTCACCGGGTAGAGTGACCTTTTCTGTCTATCTATAGTGGTCTTACCACTAAAGGCAAAACTGCCCCAAAAATAAAATCGAAAGGACAAACACAGTAACACCCTAACTAGGCACAGTACACCTAAATGACGCTGTAATTAAAGCAGGGGTAGGCAGTTTACTTGGCCGTCATTGGGCAAAAATCCTGTGAGACTTTGGCCAATCACAGGTCTTTTCAGAGAGAGGGCATTCAGCTGTTCTACAAATGCAGATGTGTGCACTGTTCCCTTCATTCAGAGCTCAGTTCAATGGCAGGAAGTCCTGCAGAAAAAGTTGCTTTACCAGCATTGGTAGCAGCTGTCTACACTGCAAAGCAACTCAAACAAGCAAGACTGACTTTTCAAAAAGAGAGTCTGACAAACAAAATAAAATGTGTCAAAATTGACGAAGCATTTCAAAGATGGAGAGAAAATCTGCTAATCAAATTTTAAAGCGCATAGCTGTGGCTTCAACTTAACAGCTAGACAAATCAAATCAACAACTCAGTTCAAATCACAGTGTCAACAACAGCCTCGGCACAAGAACGAAGATTAAGGCAACGGAAGTCCATGTCAGGTGGGAGGGGTGGTGGATGGGTCCAACAAACATTGACTTTCAGCCAGGAGAGTGGTGTTCAGGTCCCATAAGATTATAAAGCCAAATCCTGTTCTTTTTTCCTAAAGCCAACCAGGTGCTTTTGTTACCTAAATCCAACCACATGCGTCAATTTGTGGTTTTGTATCAAAGTAATGCGTTTATTTTGAAAGACACTGCATATAAACAGTAAATTTCCCCTGAAAACAGAAATGTATTTTGAAGAAAGACAATGCATGTAAGAGGCAGAACTTGACACGCCAACAACAGGACGTCAACAACCATCTAGATACTTTGCACATCGTATCTAGATGAGGGAAAGTCCATGACCAAGCAACAATACTGTATGTGACCAGGTTGTAGTGAGAATGTGTTGGAGCTGAACCCCAAGTTAGCGGCTGTTAGTTAGCAGTAGCAACACAAATCCAGCTGATGCAAACCCCAGCGCCAGGGAACTGAACAGCCCTGACTCCACACCGGATCAGCAAACTTTTTGTTGCTACCTTAACACAGCCAACTGTGACACCCGACACTGGGGGTTGCACTGGCCAAATTCGAGCTGCCACAGCTGCCAACCAAAGGTCCATCTCCAGAGCTCCCCACAGTGGTGGGGAGTGAGGCGGAAGGACCACAGAAAGAGAGAGTGGAGGAAGGAGAGGCTGAGCAAATGAGCAGCGCACAACCCTGATTCCGCGTACCCTAGCTTTAAAAACCATATAATGCTGTAGTAGACCCAAACTATACTATACTTAGACACTTTAATGCCAAATTATACTTAGAAACAAAGTAGGAGATCATCATACACAATTAAACACCATTTTACAAGATCATAGACTAATTAGAAATAAAATACAATACCATATCAGATCCAAAATATGTAACAGTTAGACTTTATCCAACCTTTATACTACCAAATTATGCTGCAGCTAATTAGACACCACATTTCAATGAATGCTACCAGCATGGGCTCATATAGCTTAATTAGACAACACAGGCTGTAATAAAATAAATTTAACGGAATTATAATAGTCCGGCAAATCACTGAGAGCTCAGACAACAATACAGTATTTGGCCTTTATTTACTATAGTTTCACTTACTAACAGGGTCAGTTGTTGCTCATTTGAAGAAAATTCTTCAGTAAACAAAATGAAACTGATTAACTACAGCATAATTTGATAGAAAGTATGTCTTATTAGAGAACTGTAAAATAAAGTGTGACATAAAAATCTTTGTCAGACCTTTTGTTCTTCATACTACATGTATCTGTGAATGTTATAAATCCCTCCAGGTAAAGTTATAACATCACAATATTGTTTTTACCCCTATACACTACCATCTAAAATAAGGCCACACTCATATATGTGTAATCTGGTCAACAGTGTGATGGAAACAAACACTGTAATATATATTTGACTACATTTGACTTTGAATACTTAGAGGGATGTTTTATTGCATTTTCAGAGACATTAAATTATCCAGCCGTAATACTACCCAGTGGTTTCAAGCAGAAGGGACCGGAGAGCCAAATTAGAGTAAAAACATTGGGGAAGTTAACCTTGAAAACAGAAGCCCTCTAAGTGTCTGTTGGAGATAAGACGCCTGCAGACGAGACATCCCCAAGGACCTGACCTTAATACTTAAAATGTACTTTACAGCCGACTATTAGCAATAGTTTGACAGCACACACTCTCACCCTCCCCTTCTGTCTACATTTTACACTGCAGTGATCTGAAATAACAAGTGCACAGTGAAATACAGTAAAGTCACCCAGAACAAAACTGTGCCTCTACTACAGATAATCCTGCAATACTGAACAACTTTTTTGTAATGACACTGTGTATCCCCCCCCCCGGTGTTATTCTCAGTGAAGGGCAAGTGTCTGTTTCTTATATTTTTTATAACTAATCGACAGGACATGCAGTTGCATGTGCAGTACCTGGCTGTTCACAGAGTTTAGCGTGTTTCTGCAGTGTTATAAATATTTCAGTGAAGTTGATTATTGGGTTTCAATAGTGCCATAGAAAGAAAAATACCCACCAGGGCTTTAACAGTTGTTCACTACCCACTGGAAAAGAGCACAGGGGGTGAAACAGTGGCGCCCACAGAACTTTTTCCTAGGGGTGGCCAGATGATGCCACTAAAAATCTTTGGGTGGAAGACCAAAACCAAAAGCCATAATTGAATTTCAGGAATTTGCTGTTGCAGATGTTGTAGTATACGGGCTAGTTGAAGTAAACATGAAAGTTAAGGAATTGAGTACTTTGGTTTCTTGTTTTACAGTTAAAATGATGTATTATTATCTGATCTTTACATTGTACCTCAAATAGGCTGGTTGTCCTTTTCTTTAAAAAGACAAATACAGCTTTAGTTTGAAGGAATAGATTGATTCTCAAGCCCATGGGAGTCTTATGGGTGCCTTTAGCACCCATTTTCATTCAGATATCTTGAGGTGAGAGTTTAAGGGACCCCTGTGAAAATGGCCATGCCAGTTAAGCCCATATCAGACCAAAGATTCTTGATGAGATGAGTTAAACCTGCAACTACTCACAATGCCCCTTTCTGCAACGTTCTAAAAACCTGCCAGTTCACACCAATGCAACTAGATGAGATGGTGTATCATCTCTATGCAACAACTCTCTGTACTTCCACTCTGATTTCCAGCTTTTCAGACTTATTGTGTGGCTGAATATACAGTAATTTGTAGCTACTTAAAATATGAATGAGGATCGTGATAGTGAGATACTGGCTACAGCTGCATTTGTAGTAGTGATGAAATGGCGAAAAACACAAACAAAACGAGCATTAGATGGACTGTATGTGTGTTGGGGGGGGCATAAGCATATACAGCAAGCAGCAGAAGCGACCCACCGTCCGACACCGGCACACCATGAGGATGGAAAACAGAGGGCTCGGCAGGGACGGAGCACCTGGTGCAGCAGCAGGTGTACACGTCGTCTGCGTCATTTTGACTTGACCAGCGAACTTCACAACAAGTCGACTGGCTGTAGAAACAGGTGATGTAATCTACGTTCTAAAACCAGCCACTGGCGATGTGACCAGATGAGTTGCAGGTGACACCATCAGCCAGCTTGAGTCGAGCTCAGACTGGCCAGTTCACACCACTGCAACTTTTCTCTGCAACGTTCTAAAACGATTTCATCTCGTTGTGAATCTTTGATCTGAACTGGGCTTTATTCCCTCACTAAAATTGTGCCTAACTGCTGAAATGGACTTGGAATGGTATCAATGGATACATTAGGTTGGCTAGTTAATTGACAAGCCACAGCCTTTTAAAGACAGTAAGAACAGCCTCCAGTTTATTTTGCCGGGGGGACCCATTGCAGGGTGGCAGCAATGGTATCAGAGGGACCGTGGCCCCCTGTCGCCCCCCGTGAGGGCGCCACTGGGTAAAAGTGTTTACTTTTTAAAGAGAGACTTGGCACTGAGCTGATGATTTTGAAATCACAGGTTTGTGGAGAGTCACGTAGTATCTGGAGGTAACAGGTACCAGTTACACTCTGAGACTGCAGAGTAGGTTGGTTCAAATTCTCATGGTGGTGACGGAATGACAAAAATGTTTAGCTGAAGCTTAAAGTCTTCATATACAGTACCTATATCACATCAAGTTTTATGATTCCAAGAGCGAGGGAGCTTTACAGGGCGTCTGTATGCCAACTTTATTTATTTGTCTTTCAAAGCTTATTCTGAGATTGGAATGTATCTCCTGCGCTCCAAAAAATTCACCAAACAAGCAGATCTCAAAATATTCAGAGGTTGTAAGGGTGGATCTGAAAGGATATTTTCAGTGACGCTTTTGTTGCGCTTTGTCATCTGAGTTGGAACGAGCAAGGCTTCCATTTTGCCAGCATGTTTCATATATCAAAGACAAAGGAGAGCAGCCTCCGTCTGACCCAGATGAAGAAAAGCACAGTTTATATGAGGAGATATAGGTTTTACAGTAAGATAAGCAAACACACCCATCCAAATGGTCCAGGCTGTAGAGGCACACACATGAAACAGACGGCCTACGGAGCGATTCACTGGGTCCACTTGCTGTTTGAATTTAGGGGCCCCTTTCTTTTTATTTAGGAAAAGCTCAGCTGGCAGCGGAATCTCATCCAATACAAATCTCATGAATTCGTTTATGTCAACAAAGTTAAAGCCAAGATAACTCAGCTATGTTACAGTTGCTCATTATTCAACTCCGTATTCAAACACTGGAAACACACTCGCATGAGAAATGTACTCATCCATCTTCCTCACTCCCACGCAAGCACTTACATGTATTTGCACATATATGCACAGACACAGATTAATGGATGTTCCCTGTTTATCCAGTAGCACTGACCTGTTGCTCCCAGTTATCCGGCAGTGGCAGGTGGTGGTTTCGTCCGTTGGTCTTCTCGTAGTAGTACATGAGTGCGTTCAGGTCTGGAAAGTTACGGTTGAGATCGTAATCTCTGGCGTTTCCTCGACCCACCAGGTAGCCATTGAACTCTGGACCCTGTTGACCCACAGACAGAATATTGAGTTCCTCAAACCTTGTTTTTTGCTCCCAGGAGAGTCATTAAACTATGACACTTTAAAACATAGCTTCTTGGATTTTAAGACGCACTTTGTCAAAATATGAATTCATATTGCTTGGAAGCAGCGAAGGAAAACTGGTGTGCATCTTCCACAAAGTGCACAGGCATTCTTCAGTGTCACATCAGTAAATCTGATCTCCAACAGGCCTTTTTATTTTACTGGATGTAACATTTAATTCACAATGAGTTCCTTGTTTTCCTTATCCAAACTCAAATCCTTCCCAAAAAAGGATGTCAAGACCACATAAACGAGACAATTCCCAGAAATTCTGAGTCCTGTAATACTGCAGGGCAGACACAAATCTGAAGCTTCTTTATTATACTTATACACAAATCCAAGGAAGTACCCAAGGTAAACAAGTCGCCATTACTGCAGTGACTTCTCCCTACAGTACACAAGCATTTGAATCAAAGCTGTCATAAGAAGTGTATAATTTTCCACAATGATGTCTAGGAGTTCAGGAAGAACCTTTTTAGTTTTTGGCTGCCCTAACGGTAGTGGCATACTTTAACTTTGGAAAAAAACTGGTGGTGAAACAAGTAATGTCATCTAAGTTTACACTACTTAGCTAGCTCACGTTAGCAGGCTACTGTCCAGGGGCTGCGGTGGACCCGCAGAATGAATTAACTTGGTCAGTGAACTGTGGCAATACTGTGAGAGACAATATTAGTTGCTAACAAAGGGAAACTTGACCGAAAAGTAAACATTGTTCAGTTGGCATCACAAACAGAACACATTTACTAACCAACCAGTGACTCAGCCGAATGCATTGTGGTTGCTCTTGTATTGACGACGGCTGTTCAACAAACGCAAACAGAACATGTAGGTGTCCTTGTAAAAGCCTTAATTTTTACTTTAATCAATCTGCGCTTATTTATTACGGCAATTACTACGAGCAACCACAGACGCATTTGGAAAGTCACCAGTTAACCACTATGTTTAATAGGAGTGATTTTTTTTTAACCATGGAAAATGTAACTGTTATTTGGCAGTACATAATGTCTACCTTTCATGCCAAAGTTTGTCACCAATTAATTGAGTTAACTTAGAAAGTCAACAAACTTTGCTGCTGTCACTGTCGGCAGGAAGCAGCAGGAAGCAGCAGGAAACAGCAGGTACTGCAACTTGCGGCTTCACATGATAGTGTAACACACAAAACTGTTAGATTTGTCTATACTTGGGACTCACAAGTTTGGCGTTTGTGCTGTTGAGTAAAAAGTCTCAACGACTACTATTTGGATAGCAATGAAATTTGTTATAGATATTCATGTTCCCCATAGGTTGAATCCGAATGACTTTGGTGATCCCTCAACTTTTCCTATAGCGCCATCATCAGGACAAAATTTTGACTTGTTTGACTAAACTAATGACATTCCATTAGCCGCCACTGCTAATGCTAATTAGCATGCAAAAATGCTAGATTAAGAAAGTGAACAAGGTAATGCCTGCTAGATATTAGCTTGTTTGCATTGTCATCGTGAGCATGTTGGCGTGTTGGCATTACCATTTAGTGTACAGCCTCATAGAGCCTCCAGCATGGCTGTAGTGTTTGTTTTATTATACTCAGGACTCAGAGTGCCTTGGAACGTTTTTGTCCTTCTTGCCTCTTCCTCTGTGACTCCAAATAGGACATTTCATCATTAAGTGTCACTTTCAAAATCCATTTGTCTTAACTGACTGAGGCAAATATTCTCTTTATAGCTTTTTCTTTTCTTGACATCTGGAGCAAATCCAAACAATGATTTATTCCAAAGTAGGGAGGCTCTCGTTAGATTTGCACAGTATTTCCATGCAGGCGTCAACAGGACTTTCTGACTTGCTCTAAGACAATTAAAAGAACAGACTGAACTCTGTATGGAACCACCCAAAGGAGCTGTATATGACATTGAGAACATTAATGTAACAACAAACAACTATTTGATATGTAAAGATATAGTTGAGTAATGGCATCCTGAGCAGAGAATGATGTCACGCTTCCTCTCTGTGTGGGTTGTAATCCAAGATTCTCTGGTCTTTGTTGTGGTGGACGGTGTGACAGTGCGTGCATGTAAATGCATGGAGGTCACTGCGGTGGTTACTGCTGACAATGGCATTGTTGCGATGTGTAAAGCCCAGCTTATGGTTCCCCCAGAGGTTAACACCACCAGCTCAGCCTCATCCATGTTGAGAACTATGTGCAGACCAAGCGGCAACCACCGAGGCTGAGAAATTAAGCAAATGTGGAAGTGCCAAAAACTGCAGTTCTTTGAATGGCCACAGGAGGCTGGCTCCAGAGGCCAGTAAATCCCCATAGACCCCTTGTTAAATGCCCAACTTTACAGCAGAGAGAAACATGTCTACAGTGTGGTACAAAAATGGTTTCTTTAGCCACTTCCCCCCTTTATGACAACTGTACGGGGGAGATTTTTTAAAGTGCTCACCTGTTTACGTTTTATTAAAGCTTAAAGTTACGCATAAATAAGGGCGAGGCCACTTGAGTGACAGGCTGTTTGCCAATAGTGTCTTCGGCTTCTCAGTCATATCCGCCCTTTGCTCCTCCACAGCTCCAGCCTCTCACCCAAATATGGTCTCTTCTGGCTCCAAAAAAACCAAGATGATAATGGCCGAAATGCCAAACTCGTCCACAAACCAATGGGTGAGTAGCTCCGTCCATTATTTTTACAGTGCGTGGTGCAAAAACATCCCCGCTCAGACTCTGAATCATAGATATGCTCTGAATGTCGCATACAGCTCCTTTAAGTCTTACATTTCATGATGCCATGGGCATGAAGCAGTATTTCTGTTGCTCACTTGGTACCGAAAATCAATTCTATGCCATCTAGGATGCTGGGAAATGAAGCAGCCTTCCCATTGTTGCCAGATGCTGCTGCATCCAAACATCTGTTGATGCAACAAATTACAGTGCTTTGTGCGTGTGTCGTCTGAGTGGCTGAGGGACCGTCATGTGCAACTGGCCTCCTCAGGACATATAATCATCCTCAAAGAGATTGTTGGTGAGATTGTGTTTGTGTTAAAAGGGGTGTGCATGACTGTCTGTTGTTTCACGGCCCATATAATTACCCCCACGGTAGAAAGGCAGGGGCTCTCTCCAGGAGCTGATAGATGGGGTTATTACAGACATCAGCAAACAGAGGAGGATTTAATGAAATAAAAACTGTTGTTGGCTCTCGGTCGCTTGTCTTAAATGGATATACACAGGCACGAACATAACTTTAGATATGTGTTATCAGATGGAGTCAGACATGTGTTGTGCTGTGATTTAACTTGCAGGTGTTTAGTTTTCCTCAGGGACCTTAACATTTCGAACATTTCCACTGGCAAGAGCACAATCAAGGAAAAATGTGGAAACTTTTTCTCCACAAGTGGCAAATGATTGCTGAAGAAAAACAGCCAAAGGCGCCCCAGTGGGAGCTTTTTCCCTGGTTTTCTTTTGGCACGTGGAAGCCTGGGGCTCACATGTATGTCAGGGTGTACATTACCTGTCTGGCAGCCACCTCGTAGCCATCGGGGTTCATGGAGGGCAGGATGTGGATGCGCGTGTCGTGAATCAGCCTCATGATCCGCTGGTTTCCGGCCCGATACTCCTCGCACAGAAACTGGGAGAACTTAATGAGCAGTTCACGGCCGAGCACTTCGTTGCCGTGCATGTTGCCCACGTACTTGAACTCCGGCTCCACTGGGGAGGAAGTAGAGAGGTAGAGGAGGGGGCATGAGGTCAAAAAGCCATACAGAGCTGCCAAGCGTGACATTTGAAATGACTGCCTGAGCATGCACATACATACTACATACACATACATGAGCACATTTACTACATGAAAGTAAAGTAGACTCAATAGGTGGGCTGTTTTTTTCATGTTACAATTTCAGCCTATGGATTTTTTATGAGTCTCCACAGTCGTATCTTGTGTTTCTATATGGGTTTACATTTGAATCCATCACCACATAATCTGATCAAACCGCAGCTATTTTACAACAGCTACACTAGCCATAGATGGCAGAATAATAGCAGATTCAATTTCCTTCTTTATTATTCTATGCATTTGTTTTCCTTTTCAAAATCAGGCACCTACATTACTCCCAAAGCAACTTGACCACCAGTGGTTCTGTCGGAGATTCTTGCATGTTTGGTCACACACAAGCAAAACTAACACCAGCGAATATTTGCCACCCGTTCCCTTCCATCAGTAGCAAATAAAACTTTCGCTCTCCGTTGCAAAGCAAATACAATCCCTGGTGCCTCCTTCAAAAAGCCTATGGGATTTTTCCATTGGATTTTGGATTATTGCAGAAAATAAGCTCTGTGGCAAACTAAAGTTTATGATACTTATACATTTTGTTCAGCAAGACAAACTTCACAAATGAACACGAATTTCATGATTTTTGAAGTGTAAATGCAATCGCCAGGAGTAAAAAGCTAATGTTAGGCTATAAACAAACTACGCTACGGTCACATGACTCAATGTCGCGACTACAGCAAGACTGTAATGTCATGTTCAGCGTGTCACTTGTTAGCAACCGCCATTTTTCAGACTGATAAAGGCTTCAAAATTCACAAACATGGAATTTACTGTTTTATTTTATGTTGCAGAACAAAGCATGAAAGTCTCTTAAGCTTGTGTTAACCACAGACCTCATTTTAAGCGTCTAACCAAAAACCGTTGACTTTGAGTAGAGGGAACTGGTAGTGCAAAAATGCTAACCCAGTTCAAGGTTTTGGATGCATTTCTGGACCACTCAATTTGCATCTTTGCATCCGATGGAGTTCAACTTTGGTGAACTTGTACCAGTGAAGTCGCAGCCTCAACCAGTACCAAAGAAATAGGCAATGACATTGACATTTGATTGTTGCAGTGTTTAACCAGCTGATAATATATGATATTGGCCATGAAAATACAAACTGCCCCTCATGAGAGATGGTTCCTGGCTGGCAGTGAGTCAGGAGACAGGCATGGAATGTCAGAAAATGGAAAATGTACCAATAACGTTGAATTTTGCGGTGTATATATTAGCAAGTTGTTGGCTAGTAAGCTAGGTAGGCACTGCCTACATTCAGCAGGAATATCGCCTCGGCAGGTGATGGTCTCATATGAGACCGTGTCCATATGCTAATAGCGGCTAATGTAGCCTTGAGCCGCTAGTCTCAAGCAGCGCTAAAGAGCGAGCGGCAAAGGTCTACTAAGGTAATTTCTTTTTAACTCCACTTGTCCAGATTTTTCATATTTAAAGTTGTAGTTTTCGACCTCAAGTGACACCCCTTGTAGCAATTTATCAGACTTCTTTGGAGCCACATAAAGCTGTATACAACCGTTTGTTCGTATATGCAGTAGTACTCCCCAAGACCTTTAAACGGTCTCTGATGTGCAGTTGCCCTTTAGCTAACATTAGCCACCATGTGCTACATATCATACTAGACCAAATCACGCTGTAAATCTTATTGCTAATGAATTTAACTTTTCATTTGAAAGCATTAGATTATTCTAAACATACATAGTCTCACTTAAAACTAATAACTAACCTTAATGTCTTTACATTAATTTCTTGATAACGTAGTTCTCGAGGTTCTGACCAAGGTGAGCTGTGGGGAGTGAGTCTGATTACAGCTGATTTAATTATTTGGATAAGATCATCTGGCACTCCTATTCCTACTGATTGGGTGAACCACCTATCCAAACAGTCTCCCTCTCTGTGTAGGGTTCCCTCTTCCCAGGGGTCCCTTCATTAATCACCGCTGCAGTGTTGATAGAACTAAAGGACCCCCAAACACTGCAGCTAGACAGAGCTACTGCTGAACACTCTGCTTAAAATAATGTCACCTTAGGATAGAATAGAATATCTTTATTATCATTGTACATGTACAACGAATAAAATACAACCTCCTCAGTGCAAAGTAAAAAGAGCTTATAAAAACAAACTATATAGTAAAAAGTAAATTAAAACAGTCATAAAGTCACACTTAAAACACACGCAGCATACAGCCTATTAAAGCTGTTTTTAACCCGTTTGTCCTTGTTGCCCTAACGATATGATTTTACACTAAAAGCACTGCATTGTTTTATTAGTTTGCACCTCAGTTGTTCATGATAGGAGGTAAGTGTAGGTTTTTGGGGCGTGGGGCATTGTGACCGATACTTCCAAATTTATGAACACCCTTCACTAATTGCTTCAGGCATCCAAATGGCAGCTTGGGCGCTGCAATTCACCTCCTTTTCTTTAGCGCGGGGCCAACTGGCCTCAGGTTCAGAAAACACTGTTGGCTCTAGTGTGCAGCTCTAAAACACACACATACATACACACACACACATGCTCATGCTCAGCAGCATGTGAAAGACGTGAACTTCCGAAAGGGTACAGGGGGGTTGACCCAGACAAGCCCTGAGGTCACTCCCCTCCATGAAGTGCACGGTTCCTGTTTTTCACCCGCGGTCAACTTGCAACAGAACAGGCGCACATCCTTCTATTCTACTGAAGGAAACCCCTACGTGTGCAAATGCAGAAAAAAAATTGCAAGCTCAGTCGCAGGCCAAGAAAGCATTCCCTGCAGTTGTCAAGTTTTTTTTTTTTTTTTTTGGAGTGGAAAAATCTTCAAAACCACTCACAAGAGTGTGACCCTTTGGCCTGTTTCCCACACAAACATCAGCTATGAAGAGGTTATGGTTTTCAATTTGCATCTGACATGCTAAATAAACACCTGGAGAGCTGTTTCAGTGGTTAAGAGAGGAGGGGGGGAAATAAGCAAAGTCGCAAGATCGGGTTCAGGGTTAAAGGCTTGTTGACTCAAAGTGAAATTCTGTGTCATCTGCTCAGCTTTGAATAACACCCCACATTCTGTCAGTGGTTGGATGGCAGAAATTGGAAATGAATTACAGATGTTCACTCGGTTCTTTCACTTTTGCCTTTTCTCTTTCACTTTGAGTTTTCCACAGATTAGCGCCACCCATTAATCCACACAGCAGTCCAGCACTGAAATCAGAAGCTTGCATTGAATCTACTGGGGGGAATAAAAAAAACAAAAGCCCCCCCACAGACTGCTCAGTCTCCTGCCAGCTATGCTCTCACTCCCCACAGCAAGAAGTGCAAAACAAATGAGCAGCCAAAGACAGGGCCTGTGCATTTGACGTCCATTATCATTATAAATCAAATTGCTGCACCCCCAAAACATTGTATCATGTTTGTTTATCAGCTTCAAGTGTTGCTTAGCAGCATTTGAAAGAAGTTGAAGCTCGCTCTCATGTAGAAACCATAACTCATGTACACTGAGTTTCACATTTTCATTAAGACTGAAAACTACATTAACTGTTACTATGAAAAATTCCCAAATGTGCCCGGCCTTCATCAAAACATGCTTGACCTTGCTGTAACATCCTCACTGGGCTGTCAGACAGTGAATCAGGAGTTACTCACATGCCTCATGGATGCCTGGGTTATCACTGAACTCCATCACGTAGAGGTGGCGCCCCTCCACGCTGCGCCCGATGCTGTAGATGCGAGTGATGTAGGGGCATTCGCTCTGCACTGCAAACAGGGCTCGCACCATGTCCTCGTAGCGGTGATGCTGGAACTCTGAGCCGCACACCCGGAGCCCCATCAGCCCCAACAGGAGCGCAGCCACCCAGGCTAGAGTCCACCCCTGCTGCATGGTCCCTCAGCCCGAGTTGTGCAGCACAGGAGTAGAGGAGAGGAGAGGAGGCTTGGGACTTCCTGCAACTATGCAAAACTCTTTCAGATGTATATTTGCCTCCTCACACACCAAACATGCTGCCTACTCCCTCGCTTGCTCTTTTCCCTTTCTTGTCCTCTTCTTTCTCCTGCTCTCCCCTCTCCCCTCTCCCTGCCTCCTCCCACATACAGTCCTCACACTGAAGAGCAAGTAAGGACAGCCCCCCGCTCCTTCTTTGTCTCACTCTCCTCCTCCAACAGCTGCTTCTCTCCCTCTCTCTTTCCCTTTGGGTCCTTGTCAAGTACATGCTACTTGCTTTATTGGCACTTAGAATGCTTCTGCTTCAAGTAGTTCGCCCCACAGCCCCCTCAGCTCTGTGCACACACAATCTGAATTTCATTCTGTCTCTGAGACACTCGTTTTCTCCCCCTGTCTTTGTCTCAAACTCTTGTTCTATACTCCCTTCCTGGGAAAGAGGGGTTGTTTCCACGGCACTGCTCTCCCCAACCCCTGCAGCCCTCAATCATCCATTCATTAACTCTTAAGTCAACACAGAACCCCTGTGTGTGTGTGTGTGTGTGTGTGTGTGTGTGTGTGTGTGTGTGTGTGTGTGTGTGTGTGCATGCACGTGTGCCTGCACTCCTTAGATGAATCAGTGTGAGAGCTCTTTCGCAACCTTTGGACTGGTTTTGTTGCTCTGTTTCCTTGAAGCAGCACACACACACACACACACAGAGGAAAACGTGCGTGTTTGTATGAATGCACACACATGCTCTGATGGCCCAGAGAAGAAAGACCAAATGCTGCAATTAAACTTCTAAAAGACTCATGTGATGCCAAGATGCATGCACCCCCTCCACACACACAAACACACTTGCACTTTTACTGCAGAGTGTGCAAGGGGTGCTGTCAATCAAACCTGCTGGAGCAAAGAGGAGCTTTTTCCTCGCAGAAATGTTGTGCAACTGTTTGTGGAAGTTTCTAAAAAGAGAGAAGGAAAAGCAAACGTGATGCAAGAAAAAGATGGAAAGTTGAGCAACAGGAGGCTCAAGAGGAAGGAGACAAGTCCAGGAAGATACAAAGAAAGCAAGAACAACTGACAAGAATTTCAGAAGAGAAGAAGAGAGGGAAAAGCTGAAACAGTGCTTCTAACATTAACACATACGCCATCAATGCCCGTCTAAAACCATTGGGACTGCTTTGGCCCGGTCCTCATTGTCTGCTGGTGATTGTGTTTCTTCATTGTTTACATCTGGTACGCCTCAAGCCTCAGCTCCGCTCGCCAGTCCTGTTCACATCTCACTGCTGTGCCAGCAACGTTCAGTTCAATGAAACTATCCCAATAATATGAAAATAAAACATGATTGTTAAGCACGTACTAAATGTCCCAAAACATTCCTGAACTAAACAGAAGAAATGAATCGTCCCTGTCACTGGCCATGAATCGTTGGAAACATCTCAGGAAGAGTTTAGCTCAACTCTTGGAGTCAAAACATCGCGGATGAAGTCTGGGTCAAAGAGTTTAACTTTTAATTTTGACCTTGAGTGACTGTGAACCCAAGTGGGTACACTGAGGACTATTGGCATTATCTTTCTTAAAGGCACAGTTCACCCCAAAATCAGAAATACATATTTTTCCTCTTACCTGTAGTGTTATTCCCCTCCCGGGCTGATACCTTGACGTGGTGGGGGGGCTTGCATGTCTCAAATATGCTGTGAGCTATAACGGCGGGGGCTTAAGGCCCCTGGCAGGTCTAACCAAGCCAGGCAGGTCACGGAGGAGAGTCCGGACAAAAAGCAGCACTGGTCCTCCAGGTTGGGGGTTGAGCATGGGGCCAACAACCTCACCTCGGAAAACAGCAAGTGTTACAGAAACTGCAAGATACAAACCACTGAATCTGGGGTCCAGTATGATGATGGTAGCAGAGCAAAACCCACCCTGGGAATTCTGTTGCTTGAAGAAGAGTCTCCTAAGACCCCAAACTAAAATCCGTCTTGGAGCATGGAATGTTTGTACCATGTTCGAAACATCAAAGACAGCACAAGTCATCAGAGAAATGCAAAACTACCAAAGAACACCTGGTGAAGGACAGTGATGATGGAGCTGAAGGAGATGGGAACTATCATCCGTAGAGATGTCTGTCTTCTCTCCAATATAATGGAACTAGCTGGCACTCGGCTTGTGGTGCTCAAAGTGCCAAAAAATATGTTTGAAAAACTCAACAGCAGTGTTTCTTTACGGAAATCATGATATAGTTACTCAAGATAATCCACAGACCTTGTTGTGAGCAGTTTCATGTAGGAACTATTTTCTTTCTACTGAAGCACACCCGCCAACCGAATCACTGCGCAGAAGGAAGTGTGCATCTACTCATGGATGAGAGGCTCATCCTTCTTGGCTTAGTTGTATTGTTAGCTAGCTCTGTGGTGCTAGGTGAGCTAGCAGTAGGCACACGCTTCCTTCTGCGCAGGGATACAGATGGCGGATTTGACAGAAAGAAAATAGTTCTTCCATGAAACTGCTCACAACAAGGTCTGTATTATCTTGAGTTACTTGGTCATGATTCCTGGAAAGAGACATTGCTGTTGAGTGTTCCAAATGTCTTTTTGGTGCTCTGAGCACCACAAACTGAGTGCCATCCAGTCACGACCCGTCACATAATACCGCTTTGTCAGTGAACCTCATCGTCAGACATCGACACACAGAGGCAAACTTTGTGGCAGGATGATGTGCATCGGGCAGCCGCTGCCTGGTGGGCAACTACCATAGTAAGCTATAAAGAGCCAGAAAGGCTGAATTGGGTGGGCAGCAGGGATGGTGAAGGGGTCAAACAAACACCGGACTTTCATCTAGGAGCCCGCTGTTTGTCTCCTGTGTGAAACCAAAAGTCAGTGGAGTTATTTTAATAACAGTGTAGTGTGCAGGTATGTATAGCATGCTACTCTAAGGACATATGTTATGTGACGTGATATTACGTTAGTAAGAACTGTAGTTATTTTAAGCCAAACTAGATTTTTGTTGCCATGTGCTATTGTTGGCTAAACTGAAGGAATTAAACTAAAAAACGAAGTGTTTTACCTATGTTGTAAGTTGATTTTCACACTGTACGCATGTAACGAGCAGAAACTTTGCATTTCCTATAAAAACAGGTGTGTACTGTGAAAAGACAACAACTTTAAATCGACCTGCCATTCCTGACTGTCCAAAACTGACACAGGAGGGTACCTGGCGCATCATGTTTTGACATGTAGGTCCACTGACAAAGCAGCAGTATTTAACAAGTTGGGATGAGAATGTGTCGTCGAGGGAATGTAGATATCTCCAACACTCTGCAACTCACACACAAACAATCTAGACTGATAAATAGCATTACAGGTAAGAGGAAAAATATGTGTTTTTGATTTGGGAGTGAACCTGAAAGTTGTACAGGAATCTTCGATTTGTATAGCAGCAGCCTCGAGCAGCAGTCAACCTACGGGCATCTGAGGCCAAAAATCTGGCAGACTGAAAGAATTGGGAGGGGAGGGCGACCTTAAATAAGTTAAATTTAATGGTTGTATGATTCACACTCATGCAGATGCATCGTCCAAGGCTGTAAATTACACATATAGTAGGGAGATGACATCTGGTGGATATAAATGGTATTGCAGCCATGGATACAAGTTGGGCAGTGTGATAATATCTGTTTATTTATTCATTATCACATATAAACCCATACAATCAATGCCTATGAATGTTGTCTAGGTATTTGTGATTCAGACTAATATTTATTTTAAAGAAAAGTTAAAGAAAAAATGTTCATGTGACCAAAATGGACGTGTGTATAAATCAGATGTGTTTTCTCCCACATAGAAAAACAAAGAAGGTAGAAAAGTGGCAAAACATCGGTAGCCAAAAGGAAAATTTGCGCCGACCACTTTGATTTGCCTCCACTGGCTCGAGGCAATATTCTCGCCAATTAACAATCTGTATTTTAACTCAGTGTGGTTCCAGAGCAAATTTACAGCCTGTAAATTTAGAGAAATTCTGTCAGGATTTGGCCAGCAGAGCCTCTTCGTGCTTCCAAAAGCCATTTTATCACAAACAACAACCAGATGTATGTTTAATGAGAACAAGTTTGACTGATCATGTTTCTTTTTTTCCAAAACATTATTGGGTCATTTGTGGCATTCATAAAAGGAGGGTGAAGTAAGGTAACGTTGGACATCAGGTAAAATAAGGTTTTACATCTTGGCCTCTTTAAATATCCTGTTCACAGCCAGTCACCACACGTTATTGCACAAGTTATTGTTGCTACAAATGTGCTTTAAATGAAACAATCCTTTCGACTGTTTTGGAGAAAAAAAACTTGGATAGGCAGAGAAATTTTTTTTAAAAAAAATCTATGGTCCCAGAACTTTAAGTGTAAGCTATGTGGCATGTTCTCTTTTTGTTAATAAGAGTGCTGCAGCTACAACAATAAGGGAATAACGCCAAAACTGGTTGTATGTTGCATTTTTTAAAGTGTTTGAGTGATATCAGAAATATTTTCACAATACACTTTACTTTCATGGGAAAGGGTTTTGAGTAAGTACTCAATGCATTAATGGGACAGTTTTCTACTGTGTTCCATCCTGTCACATCATATTTTTTTCACTTAAAAATATTAGGATGATGCAGTTAGTCCATGTCAGCCACAATAGTCCAGGATTAGCCATCAATGGTATACACGCACAAGCACACATACACATGTCCATTGTTGACAATACTGGCAGCAGAAGAGCAGGAAAAGCATTGCAGTGAGGTTGGAGGATGTTTTTTTTTTTTAACCACTTGAGACCCGAGCTTTTGTTTGGTAGTTATTTGGGATCAGTAGGACCTGATAAATACAAAAAACTAAGCACTGTTTTTGGACAGTTAGTAGTTTTGGGGGAAAAAAGATGTGTAATAAAGTATAACACTGTTTATTTCAATGGCCAAACACTGTTGTGCCAAAAAAAAAATTGCAAACAGTGCAACATTTGTTCAGTCTTTTGCAACTTTATGGTTAGGGGTCAGTGTTCAAGTCTAAAATTGTTAAAAACTGTTCATTTCAGCGCCTGAACACTGCTGTGCAAAAGCAGAATCGCAAATAAGGCAATATATCAAAACGCCTCATGATTTGTTTGTTCGTACTTCAAGCTGGGAATGTTCTTTTTTGTGTGTAGTCTGTCGCACCTAATTGGCCTGTGTGAAATGCTGTGATAACAGATAATAAAGTTCCAATGTCCTCAAAGAGTACTTCCTAATTAACATCGTCTTCGCTTGTTACTGTTGCTAGAATTGGTCAAATTTGTTGCAATATCAAACTATCAAAAAATGTAAGCATAAAATAACAAATTTCAGCCATAAAATCTGATCAGGTTTTGTCCCTTGTCCACTTTTGTGTCTGGATGAGTTGCAGACTGACCTGGCAGAGATAGCTGCCATCTTGTTTTTACATGGATTAGTGTATTGTGCTTTAGCTACCAGTACATGGCACAAGAAAAAATATCCATGAACGAAAACGACAGGTCCAAGTTCAATAAAATAACGTATATGGTGCAGCAAACCCAAAACGTGATGTCCTCATACAATGGCGCAAGGTAGTTACGGTGGACCCTGGTGCACACTACTTTGACAGGCCCTAGTGCTCCCTCTCGCAAGTGACTTGTAAATGTGTTGTTTGTAAAAATGAATAAATAAATAAAAACTTTATTTTATTATTAAGTGCGGAGAATTTCCAACACAGAGCTTTTATTTTGAAGTGCTGTTTCCCAAAGTAGAATGAGTGACCAACCCTAGCCCTAAGGGACAGGTACTTGACAGAGATAGCAAACTAGCTCGAAGACATGGCCAAACTCAATGTATTAAACTGTGTGGACCTTGAACCACTGACTAAAGAGAAATCTGGACCCTGTGGCTGGACCAGATGGGAACCACTGAGTTAGAGGAACCAAAGAGTGCAACTTTAAGTCCTTCTGCAGAAGATTACACATATAAGGAGCTGCATACATAAATGCTCTTTTGCCTGTCTAGGTATGTACCCTAGGTATAGACAATAAAAACATATTCTGTAGCTATTTTCAATTTTTTGCTTAATGTACTAATGACTGAACTGATAAAATGAATTTAACCATTGAAAAACAAACAAATGTTACTGTCCTATGTTCCCTGAACATGTCATCAGAGTGAGGTAACGGTTCTTGATGAGTTTGAAGGTCCAAAGTCTCTGAATTATTTTACTTGGCAACAATTTTTTTTGTATAGATTTATGATTTGCTATATACATTTAGGAAAGTAACACTAAAGCTAGTCTTCAGTGTTTGGTTTTCTTCTGCTGAGTTACCAAGGAGTGACGCTTGTCTTTACAGCTCATGTCCAGTAGGGGGCAGTGTGTGCACATGCAAACCTCAAGTATACAATTACATTTAATGCGTATTTAATATGGAGCTTACTGCTTGTTTGCATTGCAAAATAAAGCCTACACATCTTAATTTAACGGTTCAGCCAGTAAAACCCACATTTTTTTCTACTTTGTTATGAAATTACTGTTAAATTCAACTTTGTTCTGAATCTATTTTTTTCCTTTTAATTAAAACGTGTATATTTTTATAATATGTGACTGGTACTATATCCTATGCGATATTCAGTAAGTTAAAACAGATGCCAGTCAGTACAATAAGTCCCATGTCTGATGCTCTGCCCTCCACCATAATAAACCTAGCCCAGCTCTTGGATGCTGCACCTCACTGTACCCGCCCACTGCATTTAATAGTATGATAATGAGAGCAGTGGATGCGGAGCAGAGGGGGTGGAGGGTGGTGTTAAGACGTTTGACTCTATTTGGAGTTGTGTCCATTGCAGATGAATAAAGTTTTTTTCTTCTTCTTTTCTACTCCAGCTGAGCTTGTTGGCAGCAGGCTCCGTCCTCCTCTCAGAGAGCCCGCACCAGGATGGGTGCTCTCCCGGCGCAAAGGATACTATGGATGTGCGTTTTGGTGATTTTGGGAATAACAGGAGTTTGCGGTAAGATTTCATTTATTGTTGTTGTTTGCGTGTTTTTGCGCATGTGGCTAAGAATATGTTACAGGGCTAGGACGCATGAGACAAAGTTTTCAACTCTACTAAGACTCTCAAATGATGTTCTCAACTTGCTGGAATATGCCTGTCCTGGTTACATGTCCACTTTAAGGTGTCAGTATTTTCTTTTTCAGTTTTTCCGCATTTGTGTAAAAATTTAGAAAGTTATGACAATGAGGAACATCTTGTGAGCAAGTAAAATCATTTCAATCATATACGTAACAACTGAAATTTCAGAGATTGACCAAAATGTTATCAAATACATGCTTAATTATCTAATTTTCCTTAAACAAACCATGTATCTTTAACTTACTCCCTTTAGACTTTATGTTTTTATTGAAAAATGGACTGATGCCACATCCAAAAGTCCAGTTCCCTAGGCTATGTAATTATTATTGGTGTGTTTTAAATACACAAGGTGAACATAATCACTGAATAATCAGCTTACATTTTGAAAAACTGACTTAACTTTTGGTTGCAGGTTCCAACGTCTGCACCTCCAGAGGGGCCAGTACATGCAAGCAGTGTCTGGCTGTGCACCCCAGCTGTGCGTGGTGCTTCCAGGAGGTGGGTTCCTTTTCCACTTCACCTCATTCTGTTAATGAGCCACTGGTGCAGGGTGGTACAGATCTCCTCATCAGCCGCTTAATCTGGTTGAGAAGATGTTTTTTTTTTTTAGTTAAAGAAGTATTTCACTGCTGGATAGATGGTCTTTTAATAATACTGGGCTGTCTGTGTAGTGGAAATAATTTAGAAATTGGTGCTACGTGAACAGAGAAAACAGAGAAAAAAGCGTGTGGTATTTGCTTTTGATCCAGAGGTAGAAAACCTACAACTACCAGAATGCAGACCATTGGAGATTGGCCCATGGATGTATTAAGACACCTGGATATAGCATTGGAAGTGGGGCCCTGTTCATCCCTATGAAAGTTGCTTAGTGGCACATGAAGCCAAAAAAGCTTAATTCCCACGGTATAAAATTACCTGACTCTTATGCATTGTGGGGTCCATAGAGTGAGCGCACTATAGAGGCTTACGGCTGCCAAGCGTGGCCAAGCGGCTGACTTCCAGTTTAGCGTTCCGCTCATTTTAATCGGGATATAATGATTAAACCTTGCATCTCTTTTAGACTTTCGAAATGTTATCACATCAAATAGATCAAATCCAGATAGTGAAACGAACCGTTTTGTGTGGGTTGTGACGCTCAATAAAATGTATCCATTGAATTATAGACGTTTCTTTCCGAATGTAAGTCTGTGGGAAAAGTCTTTTTGGGCCCAATAGCATCACGTGATGGACTTGGCCGTTGTAATTCCACTTGTGGCCACTATGTAAAATTGGCTTCAAAGCCGAGACGCTTATAGCTGCTGACACATTTCGTTTGTGACGTACACAACACGCCCTACAAACCACGCCCACCACTAGTACAAGACAAACCCGCCAACCCAATGGCTGTCTGAACCCTGCTAAAATGCTACGCTGTGGTAAATAAATGAGACCGAATGTAGCAATAATCCAGTTTATAATTCACGATATGATTTGATTTTTAAGTAACGAGATGTAGCCTTCCCATTACCCTTATCCTACCCTTAACCAATGTTAGCTAACCGCTAACTTAGCATTAGCATAAGGAATGAGATGTGACCCTTCCCATTACCCCTATCCTAACCTTAACCACCTCTCTTTAATGTAATACTTAAGCTAACATTAGCTAACTACTAACTTAGCAGTAGCGTAAGTAACAAGATATGACCCTTCTACCGCTATCCTACCCTTACCCAACATTAGCTAACAGCTAACTTAGCATTAGCATAAGTAATGAGATGTGACCCTTCCCATCACCCTTATCCTACCCTTAACCACCTCTCTTTAATGTAATACTTAAGCTAACATTAGCTAACTGCTAACTTAGCATTAGCATAAGTAACAAGAAGCAGCCTTCCCATAACTGTTACCCTAACCTTAACCACCTGTCTTTTAACATAATACTTCATAGCTAGTTAATCGCTAACTTAGCAATTTCGTCATGACTTCTGTTCCCAAGCCAAGGAGCAAAGGAAGCTAGTCATGGACTGATGTGTAGGTATGGTGGGTGAGTCATGTAGCTAGAGGTTGGGTTGGGCTGCTACAGCTGCAGTTATACCTACTCGTCAAAGCCTGGCATTGTTCCGGGAGACTTGGCTTGGCTGTTTGTTTTTCCACAATATGGTTAGCTGGTGACAATAAATATCAAATTACAGTTAAACGTAAGCTATGTTTCTTAAAACATTTGAGGCGAGAAATAGGTAACACAGGGACAGAATCTTGGTTTAAATATTTGATCAACACTGCTTAGTTTTACTGTTTGATCTCAGTATTTTTAGCTGAAATCTGTTCAGCTGTTCACAGATTCACATATCACAGCCAAATGGCACTCTAAATGTTTCTGATGACATTTGAGGCAAGAAATAGGCAATATAGTAACAGAATCTTGTTTTATTCAGCACCGCCTAGTTTTACAGTTCAGTCTGAGTGAAAGGAGAGAGGGGAGGTGTGCTCTCTTGATCAGCTTATAATGTAAATTTACTCTCCATGGTGGTGAGCATATGAAAATGCAGAAGTACAATCTGTTGTGTTACAGCCCTAGATCCAGTGAAAATTTGAGCTGGGAGATGAGCAGGGAGATCTCTCTGCTGGTATGAAGGAGGGAAGTTAACCACAGGTCACTGACACACACTTCCCACATTATTATGATATGAAGCTGGTGGAAAATCAGCAAAGTGTCTCTTTAAATGTTCCCACTGTCCTCTCTAATATCTGATTGATCTGATTTGATTTTCTGATTCGTAACACTTTAGACACAGTGACTGAACTCATGTGACTGCATGTGGATGTAGTCATATTTTCTGCTTCAACCTAATGAGAGCAATGATTTAACACAGTAAAACTGGGAGTCAACGTTCTCAACCTTTCACTCAAGTGTAAAATGTTCTCAGGATGACTTCACTGTGGCTATTGCTGAGATGTCCTCATGTTCGTAAGCACTCATTGAACTGTCAGACCTTGCCTTTTTAAACCCAGAGTTTGTTGAGGAGATGTTGGAGTGCTCCTTCACTCCAGGAGATGTCTTTAATAGAAGCATAATGTTGGGCCATTTCTGGACTTCCCGGTTACAGTCCAGCCTTCAAATGAGTCCAGTATGCCCTTCTGTCTCAACACAGCTGTATTACAGATGGAAATTCTGTAAATAAGCAACTATTTGATTACATTTCTATCACATTAAAGTATTTCCGAAACCTGTAAGGAGGTTTAAATGTAAAAAAAAATGCCTCTCCTGTCAGGACTTTGGCCAGGGGGTGGCCAGTTCCTCTCGCTGCGATCTGAAGACCAACCTTTTGGCAGCGGGGTGTGTTCCGTCAGCTATGGAGTCTCCGACCAGCAAACTGCAGGTGATCGAGGACCGGCCCCTCAGCAACAAGGCAGCGGGAGCCACACAAGACGTCACTCAGATAAAGCCCCAGAGGCTACAGATCACCCTCAGGCCAGGTAGGGTTTACCGTCCGAGTTTTGGTTCTTACATCAGTGGTGGGGATGAAGTGTCTCACATACTGAAGTAGAGAGATTGTGTTTTGATTTAGAGGGGAGCTACAAATGACTATTTTGTATATCCTCCTGAGATCCTATGTCTTCACACAAGGACATTACATTTTAAGTTTACTGGACCTTCTACTTAATTCTGCTTAACTTGGACCTGTTGTCCTCGTTCCTGGACACTTTTTTGTGCCATCTAGTGGCAGTAAGAGCACAATACACCAATTCATGTAAAGCAAAAAGATGGCAGCCATCTCTGCCAAGTCAGTCTGCAACCGACTCCGACACAAACATAGACAAGGTCCGAAAACCTGATCAGATTTGATGATTGAAACTTGTTTATTTATGATAAATAACATTTGTAGTTTGATATGACAACAGATTTCACCAATTAAAGCAACAGTAATGAGACGCTCTGAATTACAAAGTACTCGTTTGAAGACCTAAGGAATTTATCATCAGCCTGTTGAAGGACATTTTGACTTTATTATCATCACATTTGAGGATATAGGAACCTTATTATCAGCAGTTTTTATACTTATCAGGTCCTACTGATCCCAAACAGCTAGGAGAAATTAAAAATGCATACCAAACAAAAGTTGGGGTGTCAGGAGGATATTACTGACGCAATGTTGTGTTGAATTTGTGAAGAAAACTTGAACGAAGAATCCAAAAACTGAGAAAAATCTTGTAGACTTGAAGTCATAGGTTTTCAGGTTTGACAACAGCAACACTATATCAAACACCCATTTACAACCTCTCATACAGCTCACACATTCTAATCCAAGTCTTTATCCTCAGCAGAGTCACACAGTAACTGATCGAGGCAGTGGTGGACCAGCAGTGGCCATGTTCAGCAAGATAAAATTACATGTTTTTTACAATAGAGTCTGGCTTTGAAAAAGTGTCAGTTTTACTTCAGTTTTAAATACTTAAGTCTTGGCAAAAATGCATTGTTTGTGGAGCACTGAGTATAGAGTGGGTTAAATGAAACTTGGACTATACTGCACAAGTTGTTTTTGGATTTGTCGTTCACTGTGGAGGCATGTGAGAAAAATAATAATATTAAACTTAATTTATATAGCACCTTTCATACAAGAAATGCAGCACAAAGTGCTTTACAATAAGGGTAGTATTAACACTTACTGTTTGACATGAAAATAGAATGAACATAAAACAGAACTGATTCATAAAATCATAGTTGTAAAATGATAAATCATAAAATCAAGTAAGATTTTAATAGAGCTGCAGCAGCGTGAAGCGTAAATAGAAAGTAAAAGCATGAAAAGAAAGAGTTTCAGACCTGTAAACTCAGAGCTAGTTAAGGCTAAAGTGAACAGATACGTTTTTAGCTTTCTTTTAAAAAATATTTAGCGAGATAGCTTCCCTGATTTCTATAGGTAGTGTGTTCCATAGCATCTCCGATCTTCTTCCGGCTGTTGCTGGGAACCTCCAAAAACATTTAATCTTGAATCTTAATGAATTCAACGTTATAAAATTTCTTTATCTAACTTCCCAGATGATGCTAAGCGCTTCACAGTAAAAGTGCGTCAGGTAGATGACTACCCCGTGGACCTCTACTACCTCATGGATCTCTCCTACTCCATGAACGATGACCTCTTCCGCCTGAGAACGCTGGGCAGAGGCCTGGCAGACGCTATGAACCGCACCACCAGCAACCTCCGCATGGGCTTTGGGGCTTTTGTGGACAAGCCACTCTCGCCTTACATGTTCATCTCCCCTAAAGAGGCTGTGGAGAACCCCTGCTACAGGTAAAAGACAAGTGAGATTGCCTCTTTACAGTCTTTGCGCCCTCTGAAAATACAATGAGCCTCTTAACCCGTTTCCTTGCCTCTACATAAATACCTAAACTGGATCCAGGTCTCCTTGTAATGGAAAGTTTATTTTCGTTGCAGCATTCTAGCATTGTTTTACATTCCTAATAGGCACCCACTGGTGTTGATTTCAGTGGTTGTTTGCGTCTGCGTGTGGGAAGTCGCTTCATTATGCACATGATGTCATTTGTGTGAGGACACCTTTAAACACAGTGTTACAGAGTTACAGCACTTGTTAAAGGCTTACAGTGGCTCCCCAGTGCTTGGTCAGCTGCTCTTAATCAGCGGCAGGTAATCTGCCCGGAGAGTGAGAGCGTCCCAATGCAAACTACCATAACCCCACCCAAAGGTTCCTGTGAGGCTGATTTGGTAGTTTAAGGTCTCTTGGGGTCAGTTACTTTCCCGCTTTACGCACAGTCTGCCGAGCTCCAGCCTGCAGGAATGTTTGGATAAAAGATAAGACAAGAGGAGAATTTCAGTCTAGTAATGTACAATAAAGAGAGAAAAAGGGGTCCACTGGTAGCACAGGAGAGCATTTTTCTTTAGCCCTACTATGAGGTCAGAATTTGTGGTTTCTATTATGATGTAAATGTAAATTCCTCTGAAACTCAGCTGTACTGTGGTGCTAAAAAGCAAATTTTATCTTGCTTACACACTAAATCAAAGTGGTTAATGTGAACATTATACCTAACATCAGCATGTGAGTCATCGTGAGCATGTTAGCATGCTGATGTTAGCATTTAGTTCAAAGCACCACTGTGACTAAGTGCAGCCTCACAGGGCAAACTCTCTAGTCTTGTTCTTAGAGCTGGGGTAGGCAGGAAAATGGAAAAGACAAAAAAATTTTTGGCAGAATCTGAAAATGCACCCTCGTCCTTCAGCTCTCTCCTCTCTGTCCTAAGACCCTCCCACCAGACGACGACAGGCATATGCACACACTTCACACAGTAACCCAGTGTTTCTCATACATTGATTTATTTAATGGTGTGTCATGTGTGGTAGCACAAACTCTCTCTGTTTATTAGACCATAAATGATACAAGAATTAGCTAGCTAGCCATCCCATGGTCCCTCCACCTCACTTCCTCGGGAGGAGAGTGGGCTGTAGCTTGGGAGACGTACCTTTAGTTGCAGCTTTAGTGGCTCATGCCCTTCAGCACTGGATGTCACAACGCACTGGTGGCCAGCGGCAGCAACAAGTCTAACCTGTTTGCTGATCCAGCAGGGATTGGGTTCCCTGGAGCTAGGGTTTGCTCTTGCTGATTTTGGTTGCTGCACCCACTGACTGAGGGTCAGTCTCTGGAGCTGCTTCCTGCTCTCCTCCCAGCGAGGTGGTCCGTAGCGGTGAGGAGTGAGGCTGAGAACACTCTGTGATTTGAGGCTCCAGCTAACATTAGCTAAAGAAACGTCAACATGAAGTCGCAGCCGTGAGCCGTTAGCTCCAGTTAGCTCCAGTTAGCTCCAGTTAGCAGAAGGCTAAACTATTAGCAATATTTTTTTCCTCATTTCTGAAACACTTTGCATTTTGACACGTTTTATTTCATTTATTGTCAGACTCCTTTTTGTGATTTCTCTGCAGTGCAGTTGTTGCGTGCTTGAATAGCAACTTTCAGGATTAGCAGGATTCTTCGCCATGGAATCAGACTTTAACCGAAGGGACATACACACACATCTTGATTTTTACAACAGTCAATAGGAACGCCCCCTCTTGATCTGTGATTGGCCAGAGTCTCTTGTCACAGGCTAGATTTTTTAAAGACTGAAAACAGAGCCAAGAGGAGGGGCAAAAGTCTAGTTTTCACTCAGTCCACTTGAATTACAATACGCTCAAAGGTTATTATTGGATTTTTGCCTGATGATGCCAAAGTAAAACTGCCTACCCCAACTTTAAATTTCATTGTAGGAACCATTCAGTGAAGTAAGGTAAAAAGAAGAGCTGTTAAGTGAAGTCCCGACCTGGTATGTAACTTAAAAAATGATGCAGTTATTTCCTCAGTTAACATGACACACAAAGAACGTCCAAAATAACTCCAGAACAAAACTGGAAAATACATACAACTAAAATATTAATGTGGGTTATTAGACATCTTTACATTTAAATGAATTTTTAAGCATACGAATCCAATTAAACTGATTATATTTAATTTAACAGCTGGTTATACACCCCCTTAATAAAGTATATTATCTGTAATTGTATAGCTTTCGATCATTAGTGGAGGTCACACAGTTTTTATGGTATACAACCAGATGTTGAGATGTATGAACAAGCCGGCAGCAGCTCCACTGAACCTCGATCACTTGCTCTCTGTTTCACTCACAGTATTAATACCACCTGCCTGCCCCAGTTCGGTTACAAACACGTTCTGTCCCTGACGGAGGAGGTGGGCCGCTTCACAGAGGAAGTGAAGAAGCAGATGGTGTCCAGAAACCGAGATGCCCCGGAGGGAGGCTTTGATGCCATCATCCAGGCTGCTGTGTGCAAGGTGAAGAGACACCCTTACTGTCTCACACAAATAACTCTTTTGTCACACTCATAAACATTTCCAAAATAAGAAGAACTAGATGATAAAATTAAAGGAACAGTGTGCAAGATTTAGGAGGATTTAGGATTGTTACCACCTGAAGCTTCTCCTGGTCAGGAATCCTTCAGTGTTCATTGTTCAGGAGGTTTTTACCAGAAGAAGAATTATCAAAACAAAAATGGGCCAGGTGATTGTAACCAGTATAAACACTTAATACAGCAGTTTCACGTTACAAATCAGTGTTTTTCCAACACTGTTCAGCATGTCGGAGACAGGCAGCTTACCTAGCACCTGCTAACGTGTGCTTCCAACCTGGTCTCACACCGAAGTCGTTGAAATCTGGCACTTGGGCAGTGACTTGCGGCATCAGACACTGACAAAAAAGCCGTCCTTTAACATTGGCATGATACGCGGCCACTTGCTGTTATAGTTTAACGGTGCTTGGTGGCGTCAGGAGGAAATGGAGTGGGACAAGAACTAAAGTTAAGGTAAGGCGGTGCAAGTTCGAGTAGGGTGGATTGGTCCAACAAACACAGATTCTAAAGCCAAACCCTCTTCTTTTTCCTAAACCCAACCACGTGCATTAGTTGTTGGAGGAAAAAAAAAAGTCTATTCACATATTTGTCCTGATGTAGTGTGTTTATTTTGAAAGAGACAGTATGTAAACATTAAATCTTCTGTGAAAACAGAAGTGTATTTTGAAAAACAATGCACGTAGCCGACAGAACTCGGCATTGTCTGACACAAAAACGTGAATGGCCCTATCAAAAGCCAGGGTTTGGTTTGTCAGTTCTGGACTACTGTAGAAACATGGTGGTACAACATAGTGATCTATGTAGACGAGGACCCGCTCACATGTAGATATAATTAGCTAATAAATCCCCCTAAATCCTACAAACTGGACCTTTAAACCAATTGAGAAATTTGATTTTTTTGCTTTAGGTTCCACCAAAAATGAACTTCCCAGTTGAAAAGCTGAGTTTAATTTTTTCCTTCCTTTCCCTGTCACTTTGTTTGATGGTAACTAGGAGCAGATCGGCTGGCGCCCAGGTGCATCCCACCTTCTGATCTTCACCTCGGACGCTAAGACTCACGTGGCTCTGGACGGTCGTCTGGCAGGAATCGTGCAGCCCAACGATGGGAAGTGCCACCTCAACTCTGAAAATATGTACAGCATGTCAACCACCATGGTTAGTGTATACTGTGTGTGTTGAGTGTGCACACAGTGGGCAGAAACAGTTTGAGAGAGAAACAAAGACAATAAAAGACTTTGTTTAAATAAGTGAAGCGTGAAAAGAAACATTTCAGTGTCTATGTGTATATGTGCTAACCATTCTGTCCGGTTTGGCCTCACAGGACTACCCATCTCTCGCTCTGATCACAGAGAAGATGTCGGAGAATAACATCAATCTCATCTTTGCTGTCACCAACCCTGTGGTTCCTTTGTACCAGGTCAGGAGCTCTGCAGTTCAAGCGTTGTGCTCTGTTCAAGTTCTGCACAAAAATGTAAATTAAGCAAAGTTTTTTTAACTGAAACTGAGAAGATGATAAATCCCCCACTCAGCAATCATCTCATCTTGAACACACTGTTGCTAAAGTCCTCCAAACCTCACTGGTTTCAAACAGAGATTCTTGGATCCTGCACTGGAAGAATGGAAACTCAATATAAATCACTATTATACACTGTTCAGACACAGCAAGATACAAACTCAGTTTTTCCCAAACTGGAAACACTCCGACGACTAACTTTTAAAACAACCATTCACAGAAATGAGAGAGATTTAGAGGGAATAATAATACCATAATAATATCAAATTATAAATTATTAATATCAAATACTATCAAACTCATTGAACTTGTTGTTCATATGGGAAAACAAGTCAAGAATTTCAGAGTAACTAGGCAGGAGTTAGAGTGTGACACACTTCCGCTTTATTACAGTATTTTTTTTTACATGTTTATTTATGAGCCGTGCAACAGGAAAGGTTGGGCAAAACTTTTACAACTACTTCATGCCATGAAACCACTGCAGCCAGAGTTGCATCTCTTACTGGTCAGAGGAGCTGCCATCAGCTTCCTTTTTGTACTTGCTCTGTGGTTTCCTATCATTAACTGTCCTCCTGTGTAGCTGGGTGATGAAGAAAAAATTGTGGACATTTTTCACTCTTTCTTACAAAGGGCTTAAATTGTAATGTCTATTATTTTTAGCCTAGGGGCTCCTAAATGTTGCCAGATAATACCATAAAGGAGTCAATGTGCTTCTAATGAAACTTATCATATGAACATATAAATGATTTTCAATTATATCTTACAAAATATTGGCTTAAAAGTATATAGGCAAAAAGACGAGAACCACTGTTTCAATGTGTTATCCTCTTGAAGTAAACTGTTTGTAGGCCAAAGTTAAGTAAACCAAACTAAGCAGAAGAATCAGTAGAGAACCTCAAGAGAACAATACAGGGGCTTTAGTCCAAAGGTTCTCTACTGGCTCAATCTTAGTTTAATTTACTAGGAAAAGAACCATCAGATAACCTATAAAGAACCGTACAGGGACTTCAGGCTTCTCTGCTGGTTCCTCAGCTTAGGTTAGCTTAGGTTTGTTTACTGGGAAAAGAACCAGAGGAGAACATTTACCATACAGGGGCTTAATGGTTCTCTACTGGTTTTTCAGCTTAGTTTAGTTTACTTGGAAAGGAACTAATAATAACCCTCTAATGCAGTGGTTCCCTACTGGTGGGTCCTGGTCCAAAAGTGGGTCCTGGGTCCGCAAGTGACTTGCGAACATGTCAAGTTTGTAAAAGCACATTTTATTTTGAAGTACAGTAAATTTGCGGCACAGAGCTTTGACTTTGAAGTGCTGTTCCCTGCTGTAGAGTAAGTGACTTATGGACAGCTACTTGACAGAGACAGCTAACTAGCTCAATGACATGGCCAAATGCAAGTATGACGCTGAATATTTTAAACTGTGTGGACCTTGGAGAAATGACTAAAGAGCAATCTGAACCCCTTGGCTGGATCAGTTGGGAACGACTGCTCTATTGAACCATACAGGGTTCTCTACCGGTTCTTCAACTTAGTCTAGTTTAGTTTACTGGGGGGGGGAAGCATGTGATAACCTCTAAAAAACCATACAGGGTTAAAAGTTTCTCTACTGGTTATCTAGCTTAGTTTAGTTTAGTTTATTGGGGAAAGAACCAGTAGAGAACCTCTTAAGGACCACACAGGGCCTTAAATGGCTCTGTACTGGTTCTTCAACTAAGATTAGTTTAGTTTAGTGGGGAAAGAACCAGTAAGACTCTCTAAAGAACCATATAGGGTTAAAAGGTTTTCTACTGGTTATCCAGTTTAGTTTAGCTTAGCCTAGCTTATCTTAGTTTAGTTTAGTTTAGTTTAGCTTAGTTTAGTTCAATTTAGTTTAGTTTAGTTTAGTTTAGTTTTGTTCAGTTTAGCTTAGATCAGTTTAGTTTAGTTTAGTTTAATCAAGTTTAGTTCAGTTCAGTTCAGCATAGTTTAGTTTACTCAAGTTTAGTTTAGTTCAGTTTAGTTTAGTTCAGTTTAGCTTAGATCAGTTTAGCATAGTTTAGTTCAGTTTAATCAAATTTAGTTTAGTTCAGTCTAGCTTAGATGAGTTTAGTTTAGTCAAGTTTAGTTTTGTTCAGTTTAGCTTAGATAAGTTTAGTTTAGTCAAGTTTAGTTTTGTTCAGTTTAGCTTAGATAAGTTTAGTTTAGTTTAGTCAAGTTTAGTTTTGTTCAGTTTAGCTTAGATCAGTTTAGTTTAGTTTAATCAAGTTTAGTTCAGTTCAGTTCAGTTTAGCTTAGATCAGTTTAGTTTAGTTCAGTTCAATTTAGCATAGTTTAGTTTAGTTTAATCAAGTTTAGTTTAGTCAAGTTTAGTTTTGTTCAGTTTAGCTCAGATGAGTTTAGTTTAGTTTAGTTTGTTTAGTTTAGATGAGTTTAGTTTTCTTTAGTTTACTTTAGTCAAGGTTCTCGAGAAAGAACCAGTAGAGAACCTCTAAAAAACAATAAATACAGTGGCTTTTAAATACAGTTCTTTGTGTTGCAGCAGTGCAATATAGCGCATCAACTCACCCCAAAGAACCGCTGAGGAACCAACATTTTTCTGTGGACTAATTACATAATATATGCATAATAAATACAAATAGAAAAACTAATGATCTTACCAGTACTGTTATTATTTTATCATCAGCAAAAATACTTTTAAGTAATAATCATGTATTTAGATACTTACTGTTATGTGAACAGGTTTTATGTGAAAAGAGGATTTTTTTTTTTACATTATGCAATGTTTTATAATACTTGGCAGGTACTGAGGGGTGTATTTTATATATATGTATGTAGCTGAGGATACATTAGTGATTATTAATAGTTTCTCTGGCTGTGTAGGATGACAACAGTCTTCCAGTCTGTCTGTCTTTCTGTCTTGTAGAACTACAGTGAGCTGATTCCTGGCACCACAGTAGGAACACTGTCCAACGACTCGGGCAATGTTATTCAGCTCATACAGAAGGCCTACGCTGTAAGTGTTACACACACACACACGCATGCACACACACACACACACACACACTTTAGACTAGACAGTGTTTCAGGGGATGACATGTTTGCTGACACACACCCACAGTATCTGAGTCATACACATAGCCGAGCCAAAGTCTTAGTAGAAATTCCACAGTGGCCAAAGTGTGAAGCTGACCAAATGTGGGAGCCTCCTGGCTGCGTTTCACTGTTTTATTTGGGTTTATTTTGCAGACAACAGGTGAATTTGCCGAAACTTTATTTTAGCTTTAATCCTGGCTCTGGCTTTGTGACGTGTGTACAGATGTGAATGCAAGCTAACATGTTAGTCAATCAATGTATAAGCTTACATTTAATTACAGCAGGAAATGAAGTGCCATGTTCGCAGATTGGATGAGAGAAATTATTTGAATGGACTTTGAAAAAAAGTTTTTTTTTTTTTCCATAACAGCCAGCAATGTCAGATTTTGAAAACTGGTTTGGTTTTCCAGATCCCAGCATGGGATTTGGCTTGGCACAACCACATTCAAAACATGCCATTAACATGCGGTTTTGGCCTCACCACACAAGTCCATATTGTCATCCTTCCATGTGTATGTGTTTACTGCTGTTTTCCTTCCTCGCTGCTGCCAGAAAATCCGCTCCAAGGTGGAGCTGGAGCTTCAAGGCGTCCCTGAGGAGTTGTCCCTGTCCTTCAACGCCACTTGTCTGAATGGCGAGCTCATTCCTGGCCTCAAATCCTGCTCTGGGCTCAAGATAGGAGACACGGTCAGTGCATGTCCCTCCTTTCTGTTTGGGCTTGTTACCCCTTGAGATGAAGTAATGTCTACTAATGACCCCTCAACAGAGGTTATGGCATCGCTGTGGTAATAAGAAGTTTACCTTCATGGATTGTTTCATTTGAAGGAATTTCAGGGGCCTGAAGATGTAAGAACATGTCATATTTTTAAGAGGTTTTTTTTGTTTTAAAATGTATGTTTATTACTACATTTATATCTAGCATCCACACTATTTTAATATTTTGGAAGCCTTGAAATGGAGACCTTTGAAAACACTGTTGACCCCATTTTAGTTTGAAAACTGCAGGTTGTTATTTAGTCTGGATGGGCAGAAACAAAGGCTTTAGCAACAATGACGCAGACCCCCATGTAAACTCCCTGACTGGATCTTATCAGTCAAGTCACATACCTTTTGTGATTTCATCCTTCTTGTGTTGGCACTCCCCGGAAAATGCTCCCAGAAGGTACCACTCTGATATTTTCTTTGCAACATTTTTCAATCTGTTTGCCACCGCCTTGACGGCCTTATACTTGTGTTACTTTCAGTAGCAGTTCCACTTTGTTGTCAGTCCAGACAACATGTTCGGAATAAAAATCACTACTCTACTCTACTCTACTCTACTCTAATCATTTTTGTTTTAAAAATGCTGCTTTAAAATAAAACACATTAGTGTGACCGTGGCCTGAGACAGCTGTATCCATATTTACCAGTGTTAATACTCTCCTGTGTTATTGCTAATCCTCTCACTTGTCATACACCCTTACTCCTTATTTTATCAGGAACATGGCAAAAAGCATTCTTCTCAGCAGGACACATCTCACATTCATCTCTCGAGGTTTATTCGTCCATGATAAGGAAACAACCCTTGATGAGATAATGCACTTATTCCCAGTGAGGGTTTTTTTGTTGCAAAAAAGTCTACAAACTATGTCAACATCCTGCAAAATGTCTTGATAAGGCAGATTGCTGCATAAGTATAAAGAAATTGATTCAACAAGGTGCTGGAAACATTCCTCAGAGATTTTGGTCCATATTGACATGACAACATCACACAGTTGCTGCAGATTTGTCGGCTGCACATCCATGATGTGAATCTCCCGTTCCACCACATCCCAAAGGTGCTCTATTGGATTGAGATCTGGTGACTGTGGAGGCCATTGGAGTACAGTGAACTCATTGTCATGTTCAAGAAACCAGTTTGAGATGATTTGAGCTTTGTGACATGGTGCGTTATCCTTCTGACCCTACCATCTGAATGTCTCATCAGACTCATCAGACCAGGCAACGTTTTTCCAATCTTCTATTGTCCAGTTTTGATGAGCCTGTGTGAACTGTAGCCTCAGTTTCCTGTTGTTAGCTGACAGGAGTGGCACCTGGTGTGGTCTTCTGCTGCTGTAGCCCATCTGCTTCAAGGTTGGACGTGTTGTTGGTTCAGAGATGGTCTTCTGCAGACCTTGGTTGTAACCAGTGGTTATTTGAGTTACTGTTGCCTTTCTATCATCTTGAAACACTCTGGTCATTCTCCTCTGACCTCTGGCATCAACAAGGCATTTTCACCCAGAGAACTGCAGCTCACTGGATATTTTCTCTTTTTCACACCATCCTCTGTAAACCCTAGAGATGGCTGATACTCAGATCAGCCCGTCTGGCACCAACAACCACGCCATCTTCAAAGTCACTTAAATCACCTTTCTTCCTCATTCTGATGCTCAGTTTGAACTTCAGTAGGTCGTCTTGACCATGTCTACATGCCTAAATGTATTGAGTTGCTGCCATGTGATTGGCTGATTAGATATTTTTATGTTAACAAGCAGTTGAACAGGCGTACTCCCATGGCAACCTTTTAACCAGCCAACATGTCCCATCTGTCAGGGACCAGTGACCATCATGTCTTGATTGCAAAAATAACATGTTACTTCCATTTACTATTTTTCACCTTCTTTTTGGTCTCTTTCCATTTCCCTTCTGGCAGCTACCTACATGTCTTGTAAGTGGGATTTCCCCTGTTTCCTCGTGGTGTCAGAGATGATGGAAAACGAGTGGATCAGCACTGTCTCTGAGCTTGTCTTCCTTAGTTTATGTTTGCTTGTCTTTTCCTCCTTCGACTGCCAGCTCCATTGAGAGCAAATTGTCTGCTTAGAGAGTTCTTTCTTTTGTGCATTTTTTCTTTATCACAGCTTCTTTGGCTCCTTTCCTCGTTCTCTCCTCACTCCAGGTGACATTTTTTGGCCTCCACACATTTCTTTCTTTCTGCCTCAGCCCCTCTTATTTTTGCCATATATGGCTTTCTCTCCACATGTAGTAACTGCCCACTTTTGGACATTTACCAGATTTGGATGTAGCGCTGAGTGAACAATTACTTTGACTAAATACATACGGAGGCATTCCCTGTGTCAGGTCTTTGTGCTGTTTCCACCAATAGTGATTAGACATTGTTCACAATCTGAGAGACTATAAAAGAAAACATTAACTGGACCATTAAAGTGCTTTCACATGTTTTAAAATCTATCTAATCTACAGAAGCATGACTGGTTTTTACAAAGTGTGGATGTAGAATCTTTGTCATGAAAAAGCATTTTAAAAAAGACAGATGTTTGAACCAAACACTTCTTTCAATCTAAATATAACATGTTCCAATTTTAACTCCATCTTTTCACTCAGGTTTCTTTCAGTGTGGAGGCCAGAGCTCGAGGTTGCCCCAAACAGAAGAAGAAAACCTTCATCATCAAGCCCGTAGGCTTCAAGGACGCCCTAACCATCACTGTCACCTTTGAGTGCGACTGCAAGTGCCAGAACAAAGCCCAGCCCGACAGCCCCAAATGCAACCACGGCAACGGCACCTACGAGTGTGGCATCTGCTTGTGCCACCCGGGTCGCTTGGGGCCGCACTGCGAGTGCGCAGAGGGTGACTATAACCCCACAGAGCAGGACCGCTGCAGCGGACCCGCAGGCACTGGAGGACCTCAGTCTGCCATCTGCAGCGGCCGTGGAGACTGTGTGTGCGGCCAGTGTGTGTGCCACAGCAGTGACTTTGGGAAAGTGTGGGGGAAGCTGTGTGAGTGTGACGACTTCAACTGTCTACGCTACAAGGGGGAACTGTGCTCAGGTAAGCTTCCTCTGTCAATTAAGAGCCTGACCGTCTTAAGCTGACCGAGTAGGGCTGAAAAATAAGATTCAGTTAATTAACTTAACTATGACTGGAACCTTTATTCGTTGATTAATCTGCCTATAGTTTCCTCAATTAATCAATTGAATGTTTTGTCCATTAAATCTCAGAAAATAGTGAAAAATGCCAATCACAGTCACACAGAGTCAAAGTTCATTCATAATTCACATTGGAGATGTGTTGTCACAATAATAGAATTTCTAACTTTAATATAATACTTGAAAAATATTGATATTCGATTCCATTTTCAATACCTTAGGGAAAAATTTACATTGAAAGCGTACCATTTAATTTTGTTTTAAAGGATGAATATAACAAGGCTATCACATGACAATGCTGACTATTCTTTTCTTGCTTAGGACATGGTACCAATGTACTCGTGGAGTATTAGAATTGTTTTAAATATTCAGAATCGATATGTATAAATCAATATTTTTGACACCACCACATTGGAGGCACTGGAACAAGAGACTTTTGTCATTTTTTCTTACAAAATGGCTCAAAAATCAAGTTCAGAAAGTCATTTATTGAGCAAAAATAGCAAACATTAACAGTTATCACTTATCACATCTGAGTATTTGTTGGTTTTGTCAGAATTGTGTCATTGCACTTGAATATATTTTCATTGTGGACTGTTGGTCAGACAAAAAAAATAAGATTTTGTAAGTTGTGATGGACATATTCATTATTTTCTGACAGAAAAACATGTGCTGTTAAATTTAGCAGTTCGCAGCCGGTTAGCGTAACATAGTAGTAAAAAAAATTACCCGTTTTTTTAGGGAAGGTTTTGTGCTGGACTGTTTTTTGGCCTGATGCAGTGACTTCATGGTAGTCCCACACAAAGTTGTTTACCTGTTTCCATTTTTTACGCTAAGCTAAGCTCAGCTAAAATAAGCTACGATAAACTAAGCTGAGCTACCACTGTTGTTTTATGTTTATATTTAACAGGCAGACATGAGAGTGGTATTAATCTTCTCATCTAACTCTCGCAAGAAAGCAAATAAGCCTATTTCCCAAAATGTTAAACTATCCCTTTAACCACGCAGTGTGGGCACAATATAAAAGTGAAGGAGGTCAAAATGTGCCACTGACTGTCACGAACACTGTGTGTGTCTGTCAGAGAGCGAGTGTGTACCTTTGCCATCAGGGTTGGCAGTCACCCTCTACCACACTGACTTGCCACCCACCTCATCTGGGAAGAATTACATACAATAACAACTCTCTCCTCTGCCCAGGACATGGGCTCCATTCACAATAAACACATGGTGTGGTGTGTGCACTGTGTGTGAGGGTAAGCTCAGGTTGTATGTTTGCTTCAGCCAGGCTGAGCTGTTTTTATCACAGGATTTCGACAGGATTCGTGCACAAAGGAAGCTTTTTCAGATCTGACGGTAGCTCCCTCCGGTCAGAGGGGACTCTCACTCTTCTCCACTGTGGTTGTGATTTTTAAACAGTGGGAATGAGTTTGTGTTTGGTAATTGCTAAGAGCTTAAAGTCACAGCCTCATGATCCTCCTCCTCGTATTTCAAAAGAGACAGTATGTCATCAAATCAAAACACATGATGTTACCCTGAGGATGTTTGTAATTGAGAGCTTATGGGTGACTTTTCAGTGTGGAGTTATCGCTGTAAAGTAGGCGTTAGATCATACATAACCATGGCTGTCAGGCTTTTTTCAGTAGTAGTTGTTTTGCTTTCATTACTCATAGTTAGAGGGTAGACATTTATTATCTTTCAGCAATAAATTGTACTAATAATGTAGGTTTATTGAAGGGCTGCTCAATATAAGGAACATATGCAATATGAGGGATAACGATATTTAAGTATTTTCAGTTCTTGACCTAAGCCTCCTACTGACTGTGAGATTTTAGCAGTCTTATAAGTTTAATGCAGCTACACTGTGCGACATGGATCTGATAAACTTTGGTACGACATATGTCCATCGATGTCAATAGTCAAGAACAAAACGTCATCAGCATGTGTCATCTACGCCGCTCTAGCGGTAAGAGACAAATAAAAACAAACATGAATGGAGCCCTTGCTACAGTGGCATTTATATGTGTTGAAAGAAGTCTGGAGAAGACCAGGAGGAGGAGAATGTGAACGTGGCCGGGAAAAGGGAGGCCAACTTGGCGTGCCAATTTTGAAATAAGAGCCTGAAGTGTATTTATTAGCATCTCCTAGCATTTATAATTGTCGCGCTGATCAGCGCGTCATTTCATACTGCATTTCTATCAGTTGGTTAGTGGACGTAGATTGTAACAGCAGTCACACAGTGAGATGGTCATCCCAAATTTTTTGACACTGTCAGAATATTATTCTAGGCTGTCAGCCACCCCTGAACTTCTGTCACTGTGCGACATAGGAGCACTGTTTTAGAGCCACAACCAAAGATATTGCTGTGTTTCTTTCACATTGGTCATCTTTCATCTGGGACAGCCAAAAATTGCACAGTGTATACTAGGTTTTAGACTTGCACAGTACTTGTGTTTGTGCCATGTTGTCTGTCCTGTATCCAAGATATTGCCAGATGGCTGACATTTTTGGCACCAGTTCCTCTCTTTTGTCTGCATTCATCTCATCACAGTTTCCTCTTGTAGTAGGGTAGCACTAATCTAATGATGTGTTCCATTTGCACTGGGAGTTCCCATTCGGAGATTTCAAGTGGAACGCCTGCATAAGTCGGATTTCTGACTCTGAAAGTTGGAGGAATCTCACCAACCCCACAGAGGTTAAAAAGAGGAAAAGTCGTGGCGTCATATGATATCCTTGCAGTAGCATTTTCACTGGCCTCCATGCTGTGTGTACTGTTTGCTAACTTGTTTCCAGCCCGTCCGTGATGTCGAACATGATGAGTTTTTAACTGTTTTTTCTGCATTTAAAAAAAAAACATACATATGCTAATTTATGCTGCTTTCAGACCTAGAGTTGTCTTGCCTTGGTCCGAATCAGGGACTAATTTTGTCACAAAGTTGTATAATTGCCTAGAGTTGGTTCGTGTTCTCACGGCAGTATTTACAAGCAGACCAGATCAAATGCCTTGCACAAGAAAGCTACTCTTGATTGTCAGAGTTTCCGTGAAGAAAATCCAGGAAGTAAACAAAACGTTGGAGAAGAGCACAGCTGCAAGGTAAATGTGACACTTTCTAATGTCACAATGGAGGGACAACTACGCAGGTTGATTTTAGCGCTGGTCATCGTGGACTATATTGCTGTCATTGTTCATTTTAGTCAAACCATACAGTTTGAAAACGAGGCGCAGCTCCAACTAGAAAACAATGTTTTGATGCATTGGATGTGCTGAATGTGCATATTAAGGCAGTACAGGAGGAGGTGCACATTAATAATCCTCCAGGACTGTAACATGCTCATGTTTAACCCAAACAATGTGTCATGTGACTGCAGTTGGTTCAGATCCAGGTTGGAACGCGTTCTCACCACAAACGAACTGCATCGATTTTCTCATATAACTTTAAAAAAAAGAAACAGAATAAGTTCCCTAAATGTCTAACTATTCATATAAGGATGGCATGATGACAATTTCAGAGGAAGACCGAAGAAAAGGCAGGAAAGGACCAAAAGAATTGTGATCATGAGTCAAGATTTACAGGCCTCTATCACAAGTGCTACTTAATTTAGGCTTATAGCTATGTATTTAGTGGTTTTAAAAACACATGAACTAGGGTTGAGATTGGGCGGGCGATATTTTGATTGAGCATTGTTAATCGCATATGTTTTGGCACAGACTGCCTCGAGCTTCATCAGATCTCATATATCATTGAACCCCCCCTCCGCTGCTCTCACACAGAAATGTTTTTGCTGTATTCCCCGAAGCCCATAGATTAACATGAAAATACCATTGTGCTTACTCATTGGCCGGTGTGGTGTAATGAGGCTAAAAATAAACCCATGTTTGGTCAGAAAAGAGCCAAGTGGGGAGAGAACTGGAAGTGTGCATGTGTGTGTAAAACATGGTCCTCTGCTGTTGTCTTGAAATACCTTACTCACTGCGAGGACCGTAGTCCTTGTTCTTCCCCCCGCAGAATGGTCTAATTAAAAGCCAGCGGTCTTGCGGTCATGTGGTAATGACAGTTTGTTCATGGATCATCTTTTATCCAGTTGGACTGTTCCAAGCTGCTTCCTGTCTCATTGTTTATTTGAGCATTGTTTTGGAGCGATAGCCCGCAATGTTTTCTGCATTGTCACTCTCTTGCATGCACACATCACACATAGATACGAGGAAAAACAACAAACCAATGCACACACAAAGTCACTCTCACACACACACACACACTGAATCATGCAGCCAAAAATAAAACCCTTCCAGACACCACAGGCACACAATGAAATGTGTTTTAGGTCTTTAACAGTTGGAGAAACATGACTTACCACTTCTGCTTTCCAGTGTTTGGGATCAAAATTCAAAAGCAACAAAATGTCTTAGCAGGACATGACACTCATCTTTCATATTTAAAAATTATACTTGTAGCATTGGATGGAAACCAAGGACCATGTAATGCCAGCTTGATTTTAGGAAGCCCAGCATGGTTGTTGAATATAAGGGTATAAAAGTAGAGCGGCAGCATTTGGTCGATTAATTGATTAGTCGTTAACTTTTAAATTAAATCAAATACTAGTAATAAGTATTAAGTATCATCATTGATCAGAACTTGTCTATAAAATCACATATCAAAAACTTTATCTCCAAGCTGAAGGTTAAATTTGGTTTGTTTTTTAGAAAGAAATCCAACTTCTCCCTTCAGGCAAGGAAACACTTGATATCTACATTTTTTTTTATTTTTTTTTTACCTCTACTGGATTATGGTGATTTGCTTTTCATGAATGCCCCTGACCATTGTGCTTGGCGCTTATTTACATCTATTCTTGGCCTGATTCCTTCTGCAGAAACCAAAATCAATATGTCCTTCGCTCTATAATATTCTACAAATGCTGGTTCCGAGGGTGAGAACAGAACTCGGCAAAAATTTTTTTAAACATGCTGCTCCTTCGTCCTGGAATAATCTTCAGAAGGATCTGAAACTGGCAGAGCTGAACACTGTCGTGGGAGTTAAAGTTGGTTTTAAAGGATCAGGAAATCCGCTCTTTTAGTCAGTGTGACTGTTCCCAAATCATTTTAGAAATTGTTCTCGCATCATATTTGTTCTTGTCCTTGACCTTGTATCTCGTGTTAATTGCATTCATACTGTGGTTTTTATTAATTTAATGACAGTTGTATATGTCTGTTTGCCTTGTTGTAATTTGTAACAATGTTTTATGCTGCCCTCTTGGCCAGGTCATTCTTGAAATTTTTTTTAATCTCAATGAGGCTTTTACCTTTATACCATTATATCTTACTAGATCTGTCTGTCTGTGTGTCTGTTCCACGTTTTTCTCCTCACTGACTTCGTCAGTCCATGTGAAATTTTGTCACAGTGGTAGAGGGTCATGGGAGGATGCGAATGAAGCAACATTATATCAATTGGCCAAAGGGGGCGCTATAGCAACCGATTGAAATTGCAAACTTTGAATGGGCATATCTCATGCCCTGTATGTCGTAGAGACATGAAACTTTGCACAGAGATGCCTCTCCTCATGAGGAACAAATTTGCCTCAGGAACCCATAACTTCCGGTTATATAGATTTTCCACCATTTTGAATTTTTTGAAAAACACTTCAAATCAATCTCTTCCTAGGAAGTTTGACCGATCTGCATGAAGTTCCCTCTTGGTAAAAGTTGGAAAACTTACTAAAACTGAGCTTCTATAAGGCAATGAATATTGCGGAGGGCGTGGCTCATCACATAAAGGTGTATAACATCTCAAGGGTTTCACCGATCACCACGCAACTTTGTAGGCATATGACCACACATAATCTGAGGGGACCCCTCCATTATTGACCCCATCAAACAAAATGGGGGCGCTAGAGAGCTAATTTCTTATCTAGGCCTAACCGCCATGTCGATTTTTACTTAACTTGGTAGATATGTAGAACAGGACGCCTCAAGGTGACTGGAGAAATGTAACTCTAATTGGCAACTGGGTGGCGCTATAACAACAGAAAAATGCTTAAAAATGGCTAAAATGCAGCCGATCGCTGTGGCTCCCCCTGTGGGCGAATGTTTTTTTGTTTTTGTTTTTTTCCTAATTTTTGGTATGACTAAGTCATGGTATGCTGTACATATTCACGGAAACTGTCAGTCAGTCATTCTGTCATTCTGTAGAAGGTGACAAAGGATATGGACTAGTATAGATTAATCACCAACTAATTTGATAATCGATTAATCTGTTTGGGTAATTTTTAAGTAAAAAAGTCAAAGTTCTTTGACTACAGCTTCTTAAATTGGAAATACAAACTTAATGTCATTGGGTTGTGGCCAAAATAAGAGGATGAGCATGTCATTTTGGGCTTAAGGAAATAGTGATAGCCATTTTATAAATAAAATTGATTGATTGATTGATTTTTCACCATTTCCTGACATTTTATAGACCAAACAAGTTATTGACTAATCAAGAAAATACTCAACAGATTAATCAACAGTAAAAATAATCGTTGGTTTGCAGCCCTATTTAAAAGCAAAGCGAAGGCAGTGACTAAAAAATTTTGGGCCTAACCCAGAAAATGGGTAGTTAGGCAAGCCAAATGGTATTTTTCATAATTAACCACCATTCCTTACTATCAATAACCGTGTTCATGTTTCGAATGAGCTTGGCTTCTCAAAGGTTTCCACTCAATGGGTCCCACGCCCTCTAACTCCTGAGCAGGAGCGCACTCGGCGAACCACGTCATTGAACAATTTGGAAATTTTTGAAGCTGATGCGGTCAATTTTCTGGCGCGATTCATTACCACGGATGAACACTGGGTCCACCGCTATCAGCCTGAAACAAAAGAACAGTCAAAGCAATGGAATCATTCATCATTTCCCACGCCGAAGGAGGCCAAGGTCACGCCTTCAGCTGGGAAAGCGATGGCATTGGTTTTTGGGAATTCCCGAGGTTTTGTGCTGATTGATTTCCCGGAAAGGGGTCATACCATCACCGAAGATGATTAGTCTGACCTACTGAAACGCCTCAGAGAGGAAATCCGAGAGAAGAGTTGAGCAATGCTGACCAGAGGAATCCTCTTCCACCATGACAATGCTCCAGCCTAATGATGTCATGGAAGCCGTGGAAGAGTCCCAGGGTCCCAACCTTAAGAGTTCTTTTCCGCTGGGCTAAAGGCACCTCAGCACTGCCGGAGCATGGGTGTTGCCCTTGAGGTGGATTTATGTCGAAAAATAAAAGCACTGAAAAATCTGTATCTTGTTTTGTTTCCTTGAGGCTCAAAACTTTTCAGTCACCCCTCGTATTCCTCAAGATAGAGATGAACCATGTAATTTCTCAAATAAAGCTAAAACACGTCATCACAACAGGAAAATACAGACAAGCATGACACAGGCTTGTGGTAAATTCACTCATAAGCCTTTAACAAGCTGCGGTCAGTCATTACAAACTCATGCTGACCGGCAAACTGTTCTCAAACCCACGGAGCTTCGTTTTAAATGCTACTGGAGTTCCCAAAATTTCCAAAGATGCCCCATATGTGTCAGGCTGTGTTAAAAATGTGTATAAAATGATGTTCAATATTTCCATCATATGGAAGGATAAAGCCATTAACACAGTGAACTCATATAAGCCCAGCAAACTTAGCAAATGACGCACAACAAATGAAATTCCTCCCTCTTTCCCAACTCCTGACACACCCTCCCTGTCACACAGAATTTCAGCTGGTCACATTGTCATCTTCTTCTTTGTTGTTTATTAACTTCCTGTTTCACTATTTTAAGTTACACCAGTAAACAGTATTACAGTAGCTCTGTCAGAGCATCTTTATCTCATGGTTGTTTCTCCTTTATACTTTTCTTGTCTCCCAGGTCATGGCGTCTGTAACTGCGGCTTCTGCCAGTGTGCACCGGACTGGCAGGGTGAGAACTGTAACTGCTCCAGGCGTACCGACACCTGTATGTCCAACCTTGGCTTGTTGTGCAGCGGGAGGGGCCAGTGTGTGTGCGGGGCCTGTGAGTGCACCCAGCCCGGTGCCTACGGGGCCACATGTGACAAGTGCCCAACCTGCCCTGACGCCTGCACCATGAAGAAGTGAGTCCTCATCTCAAGATGTCATATTCATGTCCAGAAGGCTATGTGAAATGAGCTGATGTATGTTTCTCCTCTTAAAGGGAGTGTGTGGAGTGTAAGCACTTCAAGAGGGGCAAGCTGTTTGAGGACAACACCTGCTCTCGGATCTGCAAGGATGAGATTGAGCTTGTGGAGGAAATAGGTAATGCTTTATAGATCCATGAGAAGTTATTAAAGAGAACAAGTTTTGGGTTGCCAGGTTGTGGAAGAATACCTTTGGCTCTTTGATCCTTTTATATGGAAAAATGTGGTTCTAAATGTTGGTAAACCATTTCAATAAGCCATTAAGTCTTCACTTGTTAAGTATATTAAGATTTAAGGAGGGTCATTATCAGTTATTTAGTTGTCAATAAACGGATTAAGGTCCAGATGCTCTGCAAACCTTTCCCAGAATTTGATGAGCCTGTGTGAACTGTAGCCTCAGTTTCCTGTTGTTAGCTGACAGGAGTGGCACCTGGTGTGGTCTTCTGCTGCTGTAGCCCATCTGCCTCAAGGTTGGACGTGTTGTTGGTTCAGAGATGGTCTCCTGCAGACCTTGGTTGTAACCAGTGGTTATTTGAGTTACTGTTGCCTTTCTATCATCTTGAACCAGTCTGGCCATTCTCCTCTGACCTCTGGCATCAACAAGGCATTTTCACCCAGAGAACTGCTACTCACTGGATATTTACTCTTTTTCACACCATCCTCTGTAAACCCTAGAGATGGTTGTGTGCGAAAATCCCAGTAGATCAGCAGTTTCTGACAGACCAGCCCCTCTGGCACCAACAACCATGCTGCATATAAACTCACTTAAATCACCTTTCTTCCCCATTCTGATGCTCAGTTTGAACTTCAGCAGGTCGTCTTGACCATGTCTACCTGCCTGAATGTATTGAGTTGCTGCCACGTGATTGGCTGATTAGCTATTTGCATTAACAAGCAGTTAAACAGGTGTACCTAATAAAGTGGCTCGTGAGCGTATATACAAACAAATAAACACTGTAACAGTGAACGACAACAGCATATTACATTTCACAATTCCTAACATAACATCTGCTTCTTTTTTAGCTGCTGCTATAAAAATGGGAAACTGGAGTGACAGCAGTGGCTCTGTGGTGGTACAACAACAATAAATCCAGAGTGTTGGTCAATAACATTTTACTCCTTAGACGTTATAACGCCCATCCTGCCTTCATTTTGGTTAGTGTTGAGAAAGATCAGGGCACCAACATGGGTGGGAAGCAGGCTTCACCTATGTCGGGTGACTCTGTTCCTCTCCTGCCGCAGCTGCCGTTTTATCCTCTACTAGATGACTGCTGCCAACAGTGCCAACTAGTGGTCAGAGTACTTGACTAGATGACTAATTGATTAGTCAGTGAAATCCCTTTACTGGTCATATCAGACCACGTAAGACTTTAAAATCAAAACCTGAATGTATAAAAGTGGGTTTTATTGCTTGTAAGTTTAACTTTTCATGCTTTTCATTTTACAGTCTCTCGCTTCAAAGCTTGCTAAATAGTCAAAACAAGCATCATCATGCTTGAGGAGGATAAACACCAGCCAGAGAGGTTTTTCACACTGTGGCAACTCGAAGGTTGTCCTTATTAATGGCTTATAACTGATCTATCAGGCAGTAGTAAATGATTTATTAATCATTAGTTACAACTCCTAAAACGTTCATAGGACACTTTATTAGAAAGTGAACGGTTAATAAAAATAAAGATATTTGAATTCCGAGGTTATGAAAGTTTCTACACTTCAAGTAATGCTTTTAATAGCATTACAAAACTCTGTTTATGTCTCACCAACACGACCAAAAAATGTGAGTTATCTTTTGGTTGATTTTGAGGTATTTATTATAGAAAAAAACAAGTAAAGATATGTCTTTACTAACTGATGAACTGTTTTCATTTTGTATGCAGTGTTCCATGATACAAATGCTGTGAACTGCACTTACAAAGATGAAGACGATTGTTTGGAGCGTTTCCAGTACTATGAGGACGCCGGTGGGAAGTCCATCTTGTACGTTGTCAAAGAGCCAGGTAAGAGAAAACATCTTACATGCATACCTGACCCAACAAACAAATACTTGAAGCTGTGCTAATCAATATTTTGAATTTTAATAATGGATCTAATGACTGAGTGTAATGTGAAAGGGGTCACTCTCAGTACCAAACCCACAGAGAATTAGCACCAAACTCTGCAGTTCTCTTCAGCTCAACAGAGTATTTCAATGTCTGTCAGCTCATTTTGGTTTTAATGCCTATTCCCACCGTTATGAACTTAATTTTCAGGCAGCTTTTTTTGCCAAAAGACCTCTGATAAACAAGCTGCACAGTCCCAGAACAACCGCAAATGGCAAACTCACAAAGTTAGCAACTATTGGTGAACACATTAGATGTTTTAGCAGATAAAGAGATCCAGATATTTCCCTCAGGAGTTGGTGAGCCAAACCAAGACCTAAAACAAAAGTGAATATTGGGCTTACATTTGTCTGGCTATAAACACCACTCTACATGAATGCTAATGCTAATGCTATTCTGTGTCTGCTGTATGTGCAATCAGGCAAGTATTTGCTAGCAAGTTTGAGAGATAATGTCCAAGCTGTTGTCATGCACTGCTTGTACGTATAGCTACGAAAAATAATGCACCCCAATTTGTATAGAACCCACGTAATCATAGGCCAGTAATTCATTTATAACCCATATAATCAGGAAGGCTGCAATCACAGGAGGAATACGCTGAAGGGAGTAAAGAAGAAAGTAGTATAAAGAACCAAAGTCTGTGTAAGGAGGCAGGTCTGGTTGGTAGATGGGTCAAACAAACGCAGGACTTTGCCCGAGGAGATTGGTGTTCAAGTCCCACATGAAACCAAGAGAGCTCGCAGTTGTTTTAAGATATGTCATTTTTATGACTCTAAACCCAATCTACGTAACTTTAATTAAATATGTAACTTTACTTTAAGTACGTAATGTGATGATGCCTTTCGTGGGGTGCTAATTCGTTAGATATCTTGCAAACTGTTGTTTGTGCATTTTCGTAAGACATCATACTCAACATACTTGTGTGAGGATACGTTGATATGTCAGTTTTGTGTTTACAGCTTGCTCTGCTGCCCCCAAGTGGCCAAAAAAAAAGCATATTGCAATTTAGAAGTTTTTGAGTTAAAAAAAATGCTAGGTCTTATTTTTTACGAGCTTAATACTTACATGTCAGTGTTGTGTTTACAGATTGCTCTGCTGCCCCATGGTGGCCAAAAGAAATCAATTAATACTGCTTTAAGGACAATATCTTATAATTGTGGTAAAGATTATATGTGGAAGACGTGAAGGAAGCCACTTTGACAGATAGACAGTAAATGCAGAACTCAAAAGCTAACAAGCATAAAATCTAGAACCACAAATGCATCACCATTCAATCAATAGTTTGATTGGTTTAGAGTTTCTAGCAAACTTCTATCGTCTTGGGAAATCAGTGGGCTTTTTTCCTCACCCAAGTACAAGTTGTCACTTCCCTGCTGCATGCCCTTCATCTGCTCGTTAAGTGGCCAAATAGAAAGAGTGTAGGGTGGTAAAACAGCCTTTAATGACCACCAGTGCCCGCAGAGAAAGTCTGTCCCTGGCTCTGCCTTTAATGAATGTGTGTGTTTAATTTAGGCACAACTGGGTAGCAGAGGAGCACACCAAGGTTTGCCTTGAACACGGTGCACCCTGCCGTGTCAAAGAGGGTTGTAAACAGCTGCCCAGCTCGCCTTGGAACCCGCTGACTCTACATATCCTCAAGAGGAATGAGAGAGAGGAGACTTAGTAAGCAAAAGAGAGGGATAGAGAACATTTAACATGAAGCTGTGTTACGAAGGTGAAAAGAAGAGAGGAGGAGAAGATAGGAAACAGACATGCCTCAAAGCTGACTAAGAATTTTTCTCATTTCAAACAAATGAATAATGTTGCAGAGACAAGCTCGTAGCACCAGCCTGACATAATTTGTATATGAGCTGTAATGGTTGAGGCTGTAGGGATCAAAAGGGTCAGCTGAAGAGCAGGAAATAAAGGAGAGTAGGAATGAGGACAGAGGAAGAGGAGTAAAGCTTTGATGTCGGCTGTAAAAGGTCACCCCACTTACCCAACACTACTCTCCACATATGTATGCGCTATAGAGACCACATAGACTAATGGTTAGATATACAGACAAATATCCAGCCTGGCAAGCAAACACGTACACACACATATGGACCAGATGGCTCTGATCACTGGTGGCTAGAAGTGTTAAGGTGAGACATTTTTTACCAACAATGACAAAACTGAATTGTTGCCAGACTTCAGTTTACACTTCCTGTAACCTTGAACACAAAGAGAACCCGTTCTCTGTAATACTAGATTTAGTATTTAGTATTTGATATTGCTAAATTCTGATTTAGCCCTTCTGTGTGGAGTTTGCATGTTCTCCCCATGTCAGCGTGGGTTTTCTCTGGGTACTCCAGCTTCCTCCCACAGTCCAAGTCATGCAGGTTAATTGGTGACTACTCTAAATTGGCCGTAGGTGTGAATGTGAGTGTGAATGGTTGTCTGTCTCTATGTATCAGCCCTGTGATAGTCTGGTGACCTGTCCAGGGTGTACCCCGCCCCTCGCCCAATGTCAGCTGGGATAGGCATAAACATATCTTGATTATTTAACGCAATTGCTCATTGACTTTGAAAATTTATTGAGCCCTTGAAAGAAAAAGCGACTTTTTTAACAGTGGATTTTCTTGAACTTTAATTCAACTGAAAAGCAAATTAAAAATAAAATAAAATGATTAATATATAATATATAAATATAAACACCACTCAAGAGGAAAGGGTTTGACCCTATGCTGTTAGCAGAAGAGCCATGGACTGAATTACTCTGAGCAGCATGCATTGGAATGAATTCCAGTATAACTTATTATATATTTTTCTTTTTCCCCGATGATCTGAGTAAGCTGCTAAATTTGTCTCTAGTCACTTTTTAGATATAAAGTCACTACAAGGGTCTGAAAAGTTGCTAAACCTCGTGCAAAAGTTGCCAAGTTGGCAACACTTAGTGTACCGCTGTAAAGGAAAAGGGTTGCTGGATTTACATCATAAGACAAAACGGGAGCATCATTGCAGCACAATAATCTTTTTATCTTTATTGTCTTGTTTTATGACCGTTGGAAGCCAAAATCGGAACTTAAAATAAAATTCAAGTAATTGCCCAGACTTACAAAAAATGGGTGAAAACTGAGTCCACCACATTTCAAATCAGCAAGAAGAGTACAGACAAAACAAAATGACTGAAATTCACTCATCTGAAATAATCAAAATTGCTCATAGTAAGATGCTGACTGAGAAACTATATTTTCAGGGCCTTTAAAAGACTACTCATAACTTTGACCTTCATTCTCTTAGCCTCACAAAGCCAGCTTAATGCCCCCATCTAACTTTTTACAACAAGATTTCCAATAAGAAAATATCCCTTGAGAATTAATTAAGCTTGGAAATAGGGGCCAAACCATTCAGTGAACTAGGGCTGTGCCAAAGCTTCATTCATCATGTTGATATTTGAATTCTCAATCATCTTTTTTTTTACATGTCCAATCACCTTGATTAAACCCAGAGTTTAGGCACAGTTGCAGATAAAAATTGGGCCATGCTGATATTTTTTGCATAGAATTGTTTCCAACTTGTGTGATCCAACCATTTCCAATAACTGCAGAGCGCTGTAAAGTCCAAAAGTCAAACATTATAGATGTTTTTATCCAAAGAGATGCTTCATGCTTCCATATTTTTTGGCGCTTAGCCTTCAAAAACAACATTTTCACTGCAGTTAAAAGACTGTCTACTGTCCTGCTTGCTGCACACAAAGGACAGCACGTACCTGTTTTAACAAGGCGGTCTAGCAGCACTCTAACAGCACCATAAATTACATTTATTCATTGACGAAAGTTGATTCAGTAGTAAAAAATAACCCATTTATTGCAGTGAATCACTTTGTTCAAACTAAAGATTTTGTTGGAGGATTTTTTTGAGGGTGATGATGTCATACAACATGACGACAGCTTCATTCAAAAACCTCAACAGAAACCTCAGATGTCAAAAAATGACATTCGGTACAGCCCTACGGTGAACTAACAAGCGTTGAGATGATGATGTGGCTTACTTCCTCCCGGAACAGCTTATTTAAATGAGATATTGTAGACATAAAATGAAAAATGATTCAGCAGTGCACTGCATATTACTCCCCTAATTTAGAAACATGTTCAATGGTTAATTTACGAAAAGTTTTCCGGAACAGCTAATGATGGGAAAAATGACCAGGGAGGGCACAACAAGTAATGTCTGGGCTGGAGTACAGGCTTCAGAGAAGAGAGAGTGTACTGTCAGTCATGTATTTATTTTGCAAATCAAATTCCTGTTGAGTTTTGCCAGACCACAATGAGGGAAGGGAGATTTGTGGCCTGGCTGAGTGAGGTTACTATTTTCCACGTCAGCCCATCCTCCTCTCTGCTCTTTGGTATTTAGAATCCCGTTGCCTTCTTCACCACTGCTATGCTGCTCTTGTTCTCTTGCATCACTCCACAGATCTGATAACTTTCAGAAAGCATCTTACATTCACGCTAGAAGGTACCGACATGACAGGTGTCAATATGACTGCTCTCAGGAGCTCAGATGCACACGTCTGAGTCTGAATAGTCACAGCATTCAGCAAACATCAAATCCATGTGGAGACAAGAGGAAACAGCATTATGAAATCAGACTTCCTCTGGCCTGCCTACTGGCTTATCTTCTCCTGAGTGTCCTCTTAAGTCATTCTGTTATCTCTCCTTCCGTTCATCCAGACTGCCCCAAGGGTCCAGACATTTTAGTGGTGCTTCTGTCGGTGGCAGGGGCCATCTTGTTCCTCGGCTTGGCGGCCCTGCTTATCTGGAAACTGCTGGTCACCATCCACGACAGACGGGAGTTTGCCAAATTTGAGGAAGAACGCGCTCGTGCCAAGTGGGACACGGTCAGTGAATTTAGCGTAAATGCTCTGATGTGCTGATTGCTCAACACTAAGAAATCAAGGTGGTGTCAACTTTCATTTAGATAAGGGATTATTAATGTTTTGATGAGTGGGTGCCAATGTCAGGAGTCAACATGTGGTTAAGGAAAACTTAAAACTAGAAATTAAAAAAATAACTTTCCCATCTCACTTCCACATTTAACTGCTGCCGCTAACTGTAGCTAACAACATTAGCACTGGTGACAATCCGTAGTTCTCATTACACTGATAACGTGCAACTAGTTGCCGTGCAACCAATAGCTTTCTACTGTATATAAAGACTAACAAAGTCTCCCACTGTACAAAATAAAGCAAAAAATATTCTGAATATGGCCACAGTAGCAATCTCATGGTCTTGAGATCCTGCCCATTGATCGCGAGCACATCTATTGACACACACAGCTGTCAATCATGATGCCACACCCCGTTTTTATAGAATCAAATAACTAATTTAAACCAAACTTGTCAGAAAAATGCTTGCATGTACATCATCGTGATAAGTACCACCTAAAATGCAAGGAACTATCTTAGGAAAAAATTTAGTTTGGCCCATGCCCCATCCCCTACATGAAGGGGGGCAGGGTTTATGACCTATACTTCAGCCAGCCACCAGGGGGCGATCAAAATGTTTTGGCCTCACTTTTGGGGAACTGTCATGTCATCCATCTTGACATATAAGGTACTTCTCAAGTCAAGGATGCCTCCTTGGTAGGTCCTTCCAATCTGGGTCCGACAGAGACTAGGCAAGACTCCTAGCATTTGATGTACATACATGGGAAAAGGCTAGCAAGTGGCCAGGTGCACGTCATTGAAGAGGCCCCGCCTTCAGTTTAGGCAGTATATCAGGCAGGATATACCCATGCATCCTTGAAGATTCTCTGAAGGAAGGACTTGATCTTCGATAAATTCGAAGGATCCTTGACATTGGAGCACTCCTTTGGTGGGATTCGATGACCTAGCTTCCTTGAAATTTAGTCATTAAAGAATCCTTCCTTCACTTTGAGAAGCACAAATAGTTTACAAGTTGTCATATGTAACCTGACAGACGCTTGTTTCGGGGCGCTGTTTGATACAGTAGCAAGTAGTGTATTAAATGTAAGATATTAGAAGTGAGAGTATCAAAAAGGAAAAGGAAGGAAAGAAAAGATACACATAGACTTTGTTTAAGGCTGTGGTGCCACCCCCCCCACCCCCCCCCCCACCCCCCCGCCCCCCCTTAGACTCATTTTTAAAACATGGCGTGGCACCCACACAATCCTGCCTGCACCAACACACACTCACACACAATAGGCCACACACACAGCCTCTCCAGCCTCTCGCGCTCACTTTCTGAAGATGTTTTTTATTATTTTTGTAGCATGCTGTTACTCCCAGCAGAACAAAAGGCAGCTAACGGAAGGGCTGGGTTTAAATAAGCTAACGCTAATTAGCCTTTACTGGGAACAGGCCTCTATAACACACCCGGATCCCATAGGCCTGTGACCGCAAAGAATCACAGTAGTGTTAAGATGCTCGTTCAGTGATGGAAGTGAAAACATACAGTAAGCCACACCTTGAAGTGATGTGTGTCTGGGATGAGTGTCGTAGTGGCTATTTTAATTTTTAACTTTTATTTTATATTACACAATTCTCTGGGGACCTTTGACGTGCCCTTTCTTAGAGTCCTGAACCACAAGAAGAAAAGCATGTTTAATTAATATCATGTCTGTGAAGCTCTTCTTAACTGATGTGTCTTTATGTGTGTTTGACCAACAGGGACACAACCCTCTCTACAAAGGAGCCACATCTACCTTCACGAACATCACATACAGAGGAAAAGACTGATGCTACTGAACAAGGATGAAGAACTATGGACTTTTACTGTCCTTTTTGGGAAGGCACCGAATCATGTGCAGGCCTCTACTGTCACAAGACAATAATTAATAATTATTTCTGTTTGTAAATATGTAGAAATGATTCCAAGGACACATTTTTATCAGGGATTTGTCATAAATGCCCACTTATAGCACGATGATGAATAAGATTGTTTTGATTTTTGTATGGTTGACAAAGAGCTCTGGTGTTGTGCAGGTTTACCCCTACCCATAGTATCCAGCCATGTATATAGTTTTTATTTTATTTGCCCCTATATTAAAGTATAAACGGAGCCCCCAAAATCCAGAAAGATTGTGCCTTTTAAACTTTAACATCTCTGTTCAGCTGCCAGTCCTCTGGATAACCCACAGACGTAGCTGTGGACGGAAAATCGTATCAAAAGAAAACTATTGGCAGCAAAATCTGTAGGTTATTCTGAATATCTGGTCCAGAGGAACATAAAACCAAAACTATCCACATGACTGGATACCGCTGAGGCTAAGCGTGGAAATAAATAAAAAAAATGATGTGGGTGAACTAACTCTTGAAGTCAGTGGGAGAACAAAAGGGCAGATAATGTTTTGCAAGACAAACTTCATTTCCTGATCACAATGTTGGGATTTCCCGTTTGTGGTCGTCGGTGGGACAACGGCAAGATAAACTGTCTTTAATTCAGTCAAGTGTCATGCTGGAGATAAGATGTGGTTTGGAGTAAACTGTTAATTTACTGAAAACTGGTGCAGTGTCTTGTGTGGACTCTGGGAGATAAGCGTTGTCTCTCGTGTACAGTTTGTTTTCCTGAAATTTCAAATATGTCGTGTTCATTCTGATGTGGGGAACTTTACAACCACAGTCCAGATGTGAACAACAAAGGCAAGGCTACAATAAAATTCAAAATAGATGAGGAGCTTTATTCCATAATGAACAATTAAAGATATTATATTTCAAATGAAAGACACTTTAGGGAGTATGTATATTTATATGTATATACATATATATGATAAGCAAACTATTCTTAATCACTGATGTTTTTGAAGGTTAAACAGTAACCAGTGTCTACTGAGTTTTTGTTTTACAGGTCCAGTATGTAGGATTTAGGTGGATATATTAGCCAAAATGGAATATAATATAGTCAGTATGGTCTCTCTAGTGTATAATCACCTGATAAGTCAAGTTTGCCGCGTTGTCCGCCATGTTCTACAGTTGTCCAGAAGATGTAAACCAAACACTGGCTCTAGAATCGGGACTTTTGCGTTTTCGTGTAGGCCACCGTAGTTAGCGGCCCCTTTGTGCTGAGCTGAACTGCATCAGCAAAACATAGATTTTTAACGTGAAGCTGCTTTATTCAGGGTTTTACCAGTTTAAATCACCAGACCCATTTGTTTCGGAGAGGAGGAGACCTCAGTGGATAATTCGGCTCATGGTAAAAACCTCCTGAACGCCTGGATCTTAAGTTATCAAAGGAAAAAGGCGAGCACAAACTAGCAGATACTAAGCTAACAGTTCGTCTGCAACAAGCGAAACAGTCGGAGAAACACTAATCTTTAACATGAAACAGTAATCAGTGTTTTTACGCGTTTTAATCACATGGACCATTTGTTTTGGAGAGAAAGACACCTCTATGGATAATTCGGCTCCCGGTAAAAAACTCCTGAACAATAAACACTGAAGGAATCCTAACCATACTAGCACATGGGAGAAGTTTGAGCTGGTTGCAATCTGCAATCCACACCACTAGATGCCACTAAATCCTACACACTGCTCCTTTAAATGTAAAATCTTGTTTGATAATTTGAGGCTGAGCATCTGGAAACTTCATTTCACCAAGACAAGCAACCAGAGTTGTGATTTCCTGTAGTGCTGCCTTTAATATGTTTCTTTCACACCCGTGTACATTTGGTACCTACTCAAGATTTACATCATTAAACCCGAGGGGGCAAAATAATTGAGGCATGAGAAGAGTTTTGGGGTTTAATGGCAACAAGAATTTTTAAATTTATGGCCAAATTATTTCAAATTACACATTACATTACATGAATTCACAAAAGACAGAGCACACATATGTGACTAGTAAATTATTGTGCTCAGTGCCCTCGACTCTCATCTGAGCGTGCAGGGCTTTTTGTCTGTAATGCTCTGCTTCCACCTCCTGGACATAAAGTGCAAGTGTACCTCACTGGTCCTTTTATAGTTTAGGTAATTCAATCAAACATCCAAGATAAACTACCTCATGATGAATCCTACACGTAGCAGTATAGTTGCAGATTAGATCTACTGAAACAAAGCAAACAATAAGCCGACAACAGTCACAAAGTAATTAAGTTATCTGTGCGTGAAATGGCTCAGCGCCTCCCTCAGTGTGGAGACACAATTATCACTGCTGCTGCTGCTGCTGCTTTTGTGTGACAACTAATACATGCATTTACAGCACATGTAAACAAAGGAAATGATAAACAGTCATGGACATAAAACATCTGCGGAAAAACTTCTGCAAAACCCCAAATTACAGTCAGTGATATGAGACCGACATGAATGGTTAGACTCTGGCCCATTATATATATTTTTAAAACTCTTTATATTAAGTATTTTTAGATGTTTAGACAAAGCACAAACACCATAGAGAATACTGTGTGTGGACACACCAGTTGAGTATTCATGAGTCCACTTGTTAAATGTCCTTTTACTGTCCACAAACACTCACAGTGAAGCTGCGCCCATGTCTTCTGAAATAAAGACAATCCATTCCTCTCATTTTCTGAAGAATATTGCTCCTCTAGACCTCAAAGAAAAAGTCATATTTTTCATTATAAAGATCTCCTTTGCTATGTCCATCCATTGTTTAAGGCTTGGAGGCTCAGTTTTGGGAGCCATTATACTCTTGTTTATGATATTAATGCATAAATAAATGGAAACTTTAATCTGTAATAGACGCAAAATTTTGATGCAAACTATAAAAGAGGGGAGGGTGTGGTGGGGTGCATTTATATGTCGTCCTGTGGGCGGAGGGAGCCTTTAACCTACAGCTCCATTTTTCCATCAAGGAGTGGCTGCTTCCTCTTATTTGGAGTGATTTATCTTGTGTCAGTGTATCAGGCAACATTTTATTGCAAAAGGGATTTCATCAGGTTTTACCACATAAGCCAACACCTTATAATAAGGTTACAAAACACATGCTTACGTAATTCAGTATGATTAATGGTGGGTTTAATGCTTGAATTTAAAGTGAGCAAAGGGAATTCATGATACACGCAGCATAAATTCACGCATTAAATGAGTGAGATTTAGTGCGTCACTGATATGGGGGTCAGGGTTTGTGTGTTATTATATGACTTAAAAGCAAGTGTTACAGCACTGACAACTATTTAACGATATCCTTACCCTGAAATACTGCCTGGATACCTGAAAGAAACATCCATCAACTTTATTTAGGAACATGCACCATATATGGAATATAATAATATAAGATAAATGGAGTAAACCTACTTTTTTTAGTCCAAATGGGAAATTGCAAAATTAAAATAGCCAAGAATAATTAAATAATCTTGTGGCCCTGGTGTATTGTGTGTGTGTCTTATTATACAGTGTTAGCAAGTGTTACAGCACACACAACTATTTAAAATACTGCACAACTGTCCTAAAATACTGCCTAGATACCTGGATAAAACATGCATCAATTTTATTTAGGAACATGCACCATCTATGCACAATACAATATAAGATAGGTGGAGTAGGTCTACTTCTTTCATCCAAATGGGAAATGGCTAAATTAATGTAGCCTAAAATATTTAAATAATCTTGTGGCCTTACAGGACAGGGCCACAAAATATATATAATAATGCAAATGTTGTGATTTCGTGGTAAAAATTCCCCAACAATTTTCAAATTTGACAAATTACCACACAATGAACCTGAGACATTTTGGGGCCCCTGGAGCTCTGTGGCCCCGGACAGTTTCCCGTTGCATTAACAGCTACCAGCCTCGCCTGCTGCATGCTGCCTGTTTTCTTGTAGCTGTGACCTGAGCAGTGCACATTATCTGTTACCAAGCGGATGGGAAACATCCCATAAAGCCCTCCCTGGAGCCCTGTGCGGTCCTGCTGCTGCTGCAGGGGGTAACGTTAATGATCTGTAATTAACACTAACAGAATGGACTCTACCGGGGCGGCGGAACTTCTCCTCCCGGTGTAAACCTTACATCGCCCGGTAATGACAACAGAAAGACCGAGTGAAGCAGAAATGTGACAACACTTGCAGAGAGGCTTCAGAGCGTTGACAGCTCCAGGTTTGCCCGTGCGGGGGCACCAAGACGGACGAGGAAACCCCGAGGATCAGGGCCTCCTCTCCGGATGACACCGGCAGGAGCCAGCCACACTGCTCTCCTTAGCTAGCATCGGCTAAGCTAACGAATGTCTTCCCTCAATTAGAAATAACTGTAAATGGATAACTTAATTCGGACAACTTTATTCGAGGCTTGTGGGAGTTGTTAGGGAGTTTGCGGTCACCGGATGGACGGACAACATCCTCTCTAGGACTGAGAGTGACTGTGAAAACTGCGAGAGGTTCTCCAGGTGAGATATGTTGCGGCTAACGTTAACGTTAGCTTGCTAGATAACTAACGCTAGCTAGTTCAGGTAACCTTACGTGTAGCCGTAGTTAGCTAGCTGTCATTTAGTAACCAGGGACACCCTAGCGGCTACTAACATTAGTCAGACTTTAATTGTTAATAATAACTTGACAGTTTATGGCATTGTTTCGTCTCTCTTTCTTAAAATGTTGGCAAGATTTTGATAAGCATAATAGCATTTTCCAATGTTAACTAGCTAACGTTTGGTTAGTTAGCGTTAGCCGTGTTGGTCAACATCTTGTCAGTCAATAACGGTTTTCCATCAACTGCCATGAAGTCAGTGTAGCTGGAACATTGGTTAACTTAATAAAGTTGAGACTTTAAGAAGTTAAAATTAAGCCATTTATTGTTTCTAAGCTAGGTAACGTTTGCTGGTCAGTGTTGTTTTTATTATAAACAAGTTGACAGGTTGTGCAAACCAGCTGATCCTGGCTGCTTCTGCATAACTATGTTAAATATTATGTGGTTGTTTTTATTTTGTTGTTGTTTTTGAGTGACTGTCATCACCATTAAACGTTGCTTATGTGCCTTCACATGAATCCATCCCAAGATGATGGACACTGTCAGGAAGGAGGTCCTAATGGCAGAGGAAGCCGTGCCCTGCCATTTCACATGGTTATAATAACCATATCAAATAACACTGTTTTGGTCCGTTTGGCTTAATGTCTCTGACTTATATTAGTAATCTGAAGTCAGTGGCTGTCCTCACTTATTCACTTGCTTCTATGGTTGTTCATCTTGAATATCCATCTTGCTAAGCATTTTAGGACCAACATCTAAACATGCAGGAGTGTCACAGGCAGAACTGGTGAAATTATGAATGACACTTGAAAGAAAAGACATTCATGGCCACCGTATGTACCAGAATCTGACACAAGCTTTTCTCCTCCTCTTAGTCAGGTGTCAGTAGCTTCATTTATTTTGAACTGCTGGTCCTATTGGTTAAATTAAACATAAAACTATTACTATGAAGTTTCAACTGTCTGCTAGGTGTGTCTTGAAACTTTTTCCTGTTGGCTGTCATCCTCAGAATGAAATTCCATCCATCCATTTTCTTTAACTGCTTGTCTTCTTAAGAGTAGCTGGGGGCCTGGAGACAATCCCAGCTGACATTGGGTGCGAGCCGGGGTACACCCTGGACGGATCACCAGACTATCACAGGGCTGACACATAGAGACAGACAACCATTCACACTCACATTCACACCTACGGACAATTTAGAGTCACCAGTTAACCTGCATGTGTTTGGGCTGTGGGAAGAAGCCAGAGAAACCATAGAAATCTCACACTGACACGGGGAGAACATGCAATCTCCACACAGAGGGGCCCCAGCTGGCTTCTGGGTTCAAACCATTGCTGTGAAGCGACAGTGCCAACCATCCAATTCTGAATTGAAATGATGCAAGCACACACTTTGCTTTGTATTCGATTTTAGAGCACTACTTCAATTTGGACCGTGGGCTGTCAAAATACTGATCCAACGTAGGCCCAGGTTCCCAGCCGTGCAGAGAGGTGTTACATTTTGCCGGTCAGACCTCAGGATTGACTAGATTGTCAGGACACCATCCCCAGTTAGGTTACAATTTTGTGACAATAACCCAACCCAGATAGTCCACATAAAGTATCATTCCCTTTTTGTGTCTCTCTTTGTAGGCATGATGGACGGACTTCACAGTCAGGCTATAAGCCTGGACCCACGCAGGCAGGAACTGCTTGAGGCTCGCTTCACTGGACTTGGTGTGGCCAAGGTTTGCAACTTGTTTTGATGCTCAGATTGATCAGGAAGGAGTGTTTGTGCAGATGTTACACTTCAGATGTGATGTAAAGAAGGTTGAATGTATTTTGCTGTAGATAAATTTAAATGAAAGCTCCTTCTTATCCCTGTTTAAATACATTTTAGGTACAAAAGAGTCGCTCCCAGTTTTGCTGCAGGCAAACATACCACAACCCCACTGTGTTTTGTGTGTAAACGCAAGCATGAGCAGTCAGTCAGCTCTCTTACATTAGTCCCGCAGTTTTGAGAAGCTTGGAAGTCTTCTCTATTTCCAGTATTGACTGATGCTCTGTGTTCAGGAGTTTCCCTCAGAGGAATGATCCTGTCTCCCTGAGCGAAAGCTAAAACAAGACGAGCTCTGTCTTGACTGACATGGGAGCCGGCCAGCAGCTCTTTGTTTCAGTGGAGACTAGTGACACTGAAATGGCACCGCAGCTGAAGCTCACAGCAGCGGCTGCGTGCTATGCTGCAACCCTGCTGGTGATCTGGGTATTACTGTGTGTGGGTGTGCATTTGACAAAATGGCAACCCCTGAGAAAGCAATCACTATCATTCCTGCGCCGGCCTATAGTGCGCTCTGAAATGAATTGTCAGGCCTGCTCACTGTGGTATTAGAGTGTGAATGATTTAAGGCTGCAAGCATGATAAATACAGTAAATGTTGAAGACTTTACACTGAACACGTGTAGTGTACATGTTAAGGGAAAACAGGGAAACATTTCTTGGCTGTATGTGTGACCTTGAGCAGCAGAATGACAGCTGGCCTTAAAAGCATTAGCCTCCTGCACCAATTAGCCTGCTGTTTCTTCTTAGTCTCTCAAGACTGTGCAGCTGGCCATGAATGGTATGCATGACACCAGCTGATTCTACCAAGTGGATGTGAACCAGAGATTTACAGATTAGCAGAGGGATGTATATTATATGCTTGATGTAGCGTCCTAGCTTAGTGCTTTAGCTTAGTGACACTGTTAGATGCAGGTGCTGAAATCTCAACAAAAATAAGATGCAGGGAGTGAAACAATTGCACACACATCAGTGTAAAAGGGCATCTGCTTACCAGAGTAGAACATGACTTATCAATCAGATCTAATGTGTGTGTGTTTTGTTTTTTCAGAGTTCAGCCAACAGTGAATCATCCAACCAGTCTCTGTGCAGCGCGGGATCACTCAGTGACAAGGAACTGGAGGTTGGTTGGGGAAAGAGTCAATCAGAATGACAAGCGATTGTTCCCCTTATCTGCATGTCCTTTGACCATGAGTGCACTTTCTAGTGACTACTTTTGATGTGGACAATTGGTCAAGTATTGCGTATACAGTGGTGGTGACAGGGTGGGTGATTAATCTATTCACAAGTGTTCTGTTCCCCACTTACTCACAGACACAGGAGGGTGAGGCATTAAGTTGGGAAAAAGCTGGAAAACACCGTGGATATGTCAGCAAGCTTTAGACATATAAATAGAAGGTTCCATGTATAAAAAGTGCCAGAGACGCCATAAACACTTAAGGGCAGTACACAAAATGCTGAACACAGAGAAGAAGCTATCCACCTATGCATATAACTTAAAGGTGCAAGGCTTCATTTTGTCAATTACGTGTATTTGCCATTATGTTAACGTGGCCAGCTGAATGGACTTAAAGGGTAACTTTGTATTTTTCAACTTGGATCCTATTCTCCTCTGTTTTTGTGTCAAAGTGACAGTTTGACAATTTACGACCACTGAAAGTGCTTGTTTTTGCCACTGACAGGCTCATATTATTATTCTAAATGTCTAACAACATTATGACAAGGATCCCGACAGAGATAGGTCTTGTAAAAACACTTATCACCTTAGCCCCCAGACTCCTGCGAAATAAATAATTATTTTATTGTCGTAAAACACACTTCATTCAAAGTCAAGAGAAACAAAATAAAACACACAAAAAAGTCTTGGTTTGTCTTTATGCTGTTCTGACAATCACCAACTCTGATTCACTCAAAATAAACCCTTAATTCACGCTGCTAGATGTGAAAATTTGCTGCCTCTGTAAGCGTTAAAATTACTGTTGATTCGAATGGAATCTGGTGGGTTTGGTGATAGCAATTTTGGTGCTGTTTCTAGTTAAACAAAAAGGATTTTACTCTTTAACAACAAGGTCTATCTCTGCTGGGATCCTTTCCACAATGTTGTCCCACACTTATAATAATAATCTGAGCCTGTCAGTGGCAACAACAAGCACTTTAAGTGGACATACACTGAGGGTGCATACACACCAAGTGGTTACATTGTAGCATGTTTGTCCTGCACTGGACCAATTTTGAAAAACTTTCCCCTTAGTCACTTTGATGCAAAAACAAAGGGTACCAAAAGTTGCCCTTTAATGGAGTGCAATTTTAAGATAAGTCATGCTTCTTTTCTGCTCCTGTCAGACACCAGAGAAGAAGTCCACTGACCAGAGAAACAGGAAGAGGAAAGGGGACATCTATGACAGCAACAGCCAAGGTAAGTCAACTCTGCTGAACTCCAAAATTGTCACTTTCCAATATAAAAAAATTCTTACAATCATAAGTGTTTTGTTTTTCTGCTGTTTCACTTTCACGTAATTGTAAAACTACAATCTGGCATTTAAATGTAAATGCTTTGGAACATACAGGAAATTCTTACATTTTCTTAGTTCTTATACCTGTCTTTTGTTTTTTTTGTAGGAAAAGGAAGAGGGCACAAAATCAGTGATTATTTTGAGGTGAGTTCTTTGTGCCGGTGAATTAATTTTGCATTCTGGCCACTTTGCTGTGCATTGTTTCAAATCACTCTCAGACTGTAGTGTGATGTCTTCACCCTCACGTTCCGACTGTACCAGTATGGTCCCTCATCACATTCTTCCTAATAACAACGCTGTCTTATTTCTTTCTTTCTTTCTTTCTTTCTGTCTTGTTTCCACACTCTTGTCAACTGCCCTGTGGCCAGTTTGCTGGTAGCAGTGGCTCTGGCACCAGTCCAGCCCGGGGCATCCCCATGCTGGTGCGCTCCTCTCCACAGCACTCACTGTCTAATCCTCTGGTGAGCACCAGCATCCATCTCCATAGCTCTCTTACTGCTTTGGCTCTCTTTCATCAGTTACCAACTATTTAGTCTTTAGCCAGTTTCAGATTCATCTGGCGGTGGGCCTTTGTCTACTTTCTCTCAGCACTGGTATCCTCTTAATTGGACAGGGTTGGTGAGGCAAAGCTAATCCATTCAATAGACAAGTCTTTGGTTAATCTGGATGTTTTCAGGCAGTCAATGTGATAAAACGTTGTTTTCACTGGGGAATTTTTTAAGATTTAGCTACTGAAATCTTTTCCTTCTGTTTTACTTAAACGAAAAATGAAAACAAGCACAAAATGGAGTAAATCTGACTATGTAGATAAGTCGTGCCTACTCAGATTCATTCATTCAGCCTTTATTTAAATTTCGAGGAATCATTTACAATGATGCTGAAAGTAGAATTTTAACAAAATAAAACGAACAGAAATGAATTAACCAGGAAACAAACTAATAACAACAGATCACAGAAACGGTTACATTCAAGGGTGGAGTAGTTTGTAATCATGGTTTTAAATTAATCTATCGGTACAATTGTGCTTAAATGTGTCTTAAATTGTTCCAAGTGTGTGTAGCACAAAAACTAAAAGCAGTTTTCCCGAATTCAGTGCTTGCATGTGGGACTTTAGGCACTAACCAATTCCATTAACGAGTTGAGTAATGATTATAGGAACAGGCATGTTGCCATTTAGAGCTTTATAAATACATATAAACATCTTACAATTACCGATGGCCATTCAACCATGAGTAGAGTAATTGTTACCGGTCTTAGGGCGGAGTAATAAACTGAATCTCGGGGTTTAAGAGTGGAGACATGTCTATAGATGTGTCTATAGATAACATCACCTTCACCTGCCTTCAGTTATCTGCTTCCTGCCGAGCATAAGAAAATGATCTCTGTTTCAGTACAGATATCCAATTTTTTGTTTGTTTTTTGCTTGTTGACACTTGTGTCAATGTGAAATTTAATTGTGGTGTTTTTGCTCAAAACTGACCGTTCAGAGTGTTAATACACAAATTGCTGTCCAAAATATCACTGGCTCTAGAGCATAGCATGTATTTAGTCTCTTCTGCATTCAGGACTAATGTCAAATTAAAAAGTATATCGTGCAAATTGTCAAAGGCTCGCTGTAGGATTTCGGATCAGCTGAGTGTGTGTAGCATTTAATTAGCCAGAGAGACTGTAGCTAATGTTAATGTTTTCAGTGTTGGTGTTGTTCATGTTTTCAGATGTTGTTTTTAATATCATATGAAGAATTCATATTATGATACTCGCTAGATTTAGACATATTGACATTGACGTCATACTGTTAACCATGGCAACAACAAGCATGGCTGAAAGCGAAATTATTACCGACTCCATGGTGGTTCCAAAAAGAGAAGCAGCTTCTGTAGTGTGGAATAAACTGCGCGTCCTGAATGTCTTATGAACAGCCCGGACTTCTCAGGCTCTTTTAGCGAGTTACCGCTCAGAGGGAACTCAGTCAGCGGCTCCTCTGGCAGCAGCACAGCGTCTCTCCATCTCCTTTCACCATGCACACATGGGAGTCGGTGTCATCAAGTGATTCTGTCATAAACCTTTGGTAATGTAAACCTACGTGACGCTCGCGGCTCAACAAAAAAAACTACATACATGTGAATGTGCGATAGTTCTGGTATCATAACAGCCTGTCACAGGTTACAGCGTGATGATTAGAGGAGAAATGGCAAAGCATAAAGGTCCAGGTGGAAAAAAACAACTCAATTACTAGAAATTTTTGCTAAAAGAGAAGGAACTCACCTGTTGAGATATATATATATATACACACATATATATATTAATGTGTAATTTGTATATTAATTCACTTCAATATTAATATTGAATCTGAATCTCACTCTGAGTTACTGTTGTTGTTCACAAACTAAAGAAATGAGAGATACTTTTTGTTTATTTTTTATTGAATATTTGAAGGCAAACTATAAAACTATATCACTTATTTTGTTGCAATTCTATGTTCTTAAATTAATAATAATTTTTCTTTTTTTACTAATTTGCCAAGAATTCTCTATGAACTATGTCATGTACAGTATTTATCTGAGAATCTCTTCACCTACCATTTTTATTCGCTGTTTGTGAAGATAAAATCTCTCCTCATCAACTACAAACTACATGTTCACTGCCGACTAAACAGCATCTTACAGCAGCAGGGCTTGTTTTTTTCCACACAGTGTTAATGCGTATCTGAACAGGACCTCTATAATGATTAATAGTGCAACAAATGATAAAACACTGTCTGTTACATTGAGTTCCTGAATACTCCCACATTTCGCTGCCATAAAAGACATTATTGGCGGTGTTGTTATGTTTCTGTTGGATCTCTAATTAGCGAGCTTACTTGTGTGCAGATGTCTGTAGAAGGTGTTAATGAGTTGTCTGTCAGTTGGATGTACAGAAGTTTTTCAAGAACTCTCCAGGGTGACAGCAGATTTATATGTGCTTCATGAAGAACTTCTAGTATAAGATGAACAGTTTCAAAATGACGGTTCCTATTAGCCTGCTAATTTTATAGCACTCTAATGACCTGCCCTCTTCTAATCACTCAGGTCTCATAAAGCAATTTCATGCCATTCTATTGTCCTATTGTATGCAGTGTTTATGACTAACACACACCTTTGAGAATGGACTTTGCAGAAGAATGATAGAGGTTAAATTGGAATGGACAAGTTAGCATCAGTACCTGGCTTTGTGTTCATTTACAATTTCAGTTCTCTACCGCTTAATAGCTGCAATATGTTCCTTTTCTTTTTATCCGTTTCAGCTATTTTAAAATGTCCATATGCCGTCTTTTTCACATAATTATTATATTTTACCCCCTGTGTCTTTCTACCTTTCTCTTTTTTTCTCTGTCTCTCTGGAATACAGTTTCAGCAAGGCAGCCCCTCGTCCACAGGCTCAGCCCACACAGACTCTTCATCTTGCAGCTCTGTGAAGACGGCCCCCACACACTCCTGCTCACACAAAGCCATCCAGGTAACTGACTGACCTGGATCTCCACTTCACACCAGTGAATTATCTGTCATATTGGGTTGGTTTCGAATTGAGGCACGCTTTGCATCCAGCTCAGCTTTTTACATTAACTTCTTCAGGCCCAGACACACCATACTGACATCAAAGAACTAGAGGCGACGAAGGCGGACTGTTAGGTCACCTCATGTTGCCTGCTTCTCGGGCAAAAAGTTGCACATGAACACACCGCAAAGACCAAAACCAACGGCCAATGAGCATGTATGTTCTGCACCTATGTGAAAGAAAATAACTTTGCATACTAGCAGGTGGTGGTTATCTATATATGTCACTGAAAAAAGGAAACCAGAAGACTGACGGGACGCATTCAAGACGCTAATTAGCCAGTTAGCACATTAACAACACAACTCGATGTTTAAAGAACAAATGATATTTACCATGCACTAGCGGGCACTGCGCTGGACCGTTGTGGTGAAGAGGGAGCTGAGCTGGAAGGCAAAGCTTACGACTTACTGCTCCATCTACGTCCCAACCCTCACCTATGGTCATGAGTTCTGGGTAGTGACTGAAAGAATGAGATCACGGATACAAGCGGCCGAAATGAGTTTCCTCCGTGGGGTGGCTGGGCCCAGCCTTAGAGATAGGGGAAGGAGCTCGGACATCTGGAGGGAGCCCGGAGTAGAGCCGCTGCTTCTTCACGTCGAAGGATGCCTCCTGGGCACCTTCCGTTAGAGGTGTTCCAGGCACGTCCCACTGGTAGGAGGCCCCGGGGCAGACCCAGAACACGCTGGAGGGATTACATATCTCATCTGGCCTGGGAAAGCCTTGGGGTCCCCCAGGAGGAGCTGGAAAGTGTTGCTGGGGAGAGAGACGTCTGGGGTGCTTTGCTTGGCTTGCTGCCCCCGTGACCTGGCCCCTGATAAGCGGATGAAAATGGATGGATAGTGAACAATAACACAAACAATTACAAACCGTTTCTGCCAAAACTCAGTTGCTAAAAATATAATCTTGCAGAAAGAAGAAGAAAATCCGCACACTGAATTAGAGCTCCCATTAGAGCTCCCAGTAAGTTTTTAATGACTAAAAAAGCAAAGTTTCGACCCAAACGGTCGAAACGTTGGTGAAGACCGTTTGGGTCGAAACGTTGCTTTTTTAGTCATTAAAAACTTAATGGGAGCTCTAATTCAGTGTGCGGATTTTCTTCTTCTTTCTGCATGGACCCCCATTATCCAGCACCTGACCTAAAGCAGGACTGGATGTGCGCACAACTACTCTGTCTTCTAAAAATATAATCTTACCTCATGTAGCAAGTTTGTTTTGATCTCAGATTGTCTTTTGTTTACTTTCCTCACTTCCGTTTCTCTTTTCCGCCGGCTTAAACAGCAATTCAGCATACTTAATTGGAAGGAAAAAAAGCCGACATGGGCCGACTAGTGCCTATTGTGCGGTATTCACCATATAGACAAAGGTGACAGACGCTCACTGGTGGACCAACATTGACCAATGGCCATTCGTCGGCTTGGTGTATTAGGGCCCATATAACAGCTGGTGATTTTGTCCTTAACTTCTTTGCACTGAGTGAAAAGTGGTTTGTTTCCCAACTTAAGAGACTAATAGTTGAGCTAGACTAAACTCATAGGGAGGGCACAACTTTACACTTTGCTCTGCCATTTACAAAAAAACACTAGTTGGCCAAGATGTGTTTGCAACAACTAAAAGTCAAAACGTTAAAGGCCTTGCCACCCACACTGCAGCTCATCTGACACAGTACTTACAACACACATCCAGCGATCTTTGCAAATTGCGCTAATTGGCCTAATTAAAGGTCAACATTTTAAATTCACATCTAAAATCCGAGACACCAGCGTTTGATTCTGATTAATTTAAAGTGATGTTGTGTTATGTCAGTGACTGGCCCGAGGGGTGTCAGGATCGCTGAGTGGGCTGAGATGTTAACTGTTGGCTTGTTTTTCTCGTCTTTGCCCTCCTTCCTCAGTCAGAACTGACGCTGCTGAAACTGACAGCACTGGAGAAGGACAAGAACTCTGACCTGGAGAAGAAAGAGGGGAGGATAGATGACCTGCTGCGGGTAAGATATGAAAATATTTCAGATCTGTCTAAAAAATGTTGATGTGCTGTACTTAGTTTAAACCATTTGAAGCATCTGAAAGAGCTTCATTATCATTTATTCCTGACAAAATCTCATACTTTGAAATGCCACATTTTAGTTCACTAACTGTGATTAATGTCACACACAGTCACGGATGTGTCTAAATATAAATCTGTATATTCAGCCCATTCTCAAATGTCCTTAATAATCACTTCACAATCTAGACAATCTGCTCCCCCTTGTCACAACAACCCCAGTAATTAACCTGCACCGGCCTGGTTGCAGCTCATCATGAAAGATGTGCTTGTTAACCATCAAATGCCATCGTTGCTTAAATTACGTTCGGTGTAAATGTCAGCAGACTGAGCTGACGCACTGATAGTTGTCGCATCGTGTCAGATTAAGAGCAAAGCTGCCTTAAATCCTTGTTGTAATAAGAATTAGATGTCATAGTGATGATGTGTGTTTTGGCAGGCTAACTGTGACTTGAGGCGGCAGGTGGATGAGCAGCAGAAGATGCTGGAGCGCTACAAGGAGCGGCTTAACAAGTGTGTGACCATGAGCAAGAAGCTCCTAATTGAGAAGGTGGGTGTACATATGCATCTAATATGTTACATGTGTTGTCTAATATGAGACAGCCTGTCTTACCTTAATGCTGGGTAGTAGTGTTTCATGTTGCTTATATTGGAACTCAACAATATTTAGTTCTTTTTATCCTCTTAACGAAGCTGCTTTCTGAGTTGGCATGCACAATTTTCAATTCATCTTTTTTTTTCAGTCAAAGCAGGAGAAGATGGCCTCCAGGGACAAGAGCATGCAGGACCGTCTACGTCTGGGCCACTTCACCACCGTGCGGCATGGAGCCTCCTTCACCGAGCAGTGGACAGATGGATTTGCCTTCCAGAACCTCATCAAGTCAGCATCCAGACAAGCACAGACACGTGAGCATTTTTCAAGTCTGCATACAGACATGTTCACACTAGATTGTTCTTCCACGTTCTAGGCAGCAGGAGCGAGTCAACTCGCAGAGGGAGGACATCGAGAGGCAGAGGAAGCTGCTGGGAAAGAGGAAACCTCCCTCCATGGCCCAGACACCTCCACCCAGTCTCGAGCCAAACAAACGAAAGAGCCGGAGCAACGGCCAGGAGAGTGAAGCGTAAGATTACAATCAGTGACTTGCCTTGCCTTCACACAGTCGATGTTTTACACGGACCAACCCAAATTACACAGCAAGGCAGGAATTATTTATTGTGGTGGTGTATCTTGAATTGTATTGTTTTCTCATCTTAAGGGCTGCACTGTAATGTACTGGTGCAGCTTCCTGAACTTAATGGGCTGTCCTGGCTGACTGGTGTTGGATTAACCTTCTTGAACTATTGATAGATTTTATTTATATGTTGGGTGTTGGTTTTGTTTAATTCTAAAGTAATTATTCTAAAATATATCATGGTAATTGTAAGTAATAATTTATTTTAACTGTAGAGTATAAAACTTGCACAGAATCTGACACCTTTTTTTCTTTTTGTTGAGACAAATTGCAAGAGCATTGAGTAAGGAAGCTTTGTGTTACCTTGTTGCTGTCTCTTTCATTTTATCTGAAGCATGTCACCACTTTATCCCACACAGGTTGTCTCTGGCAGAATATCACGAGCAAGAGGAGATTTTCAAACTTCGAATTGGTCATCTAAAAAAGGTACCAGATCACCTCTGAAAGCAGCTTTCTCTTTGTTTTTTGTGTTTGGGGATTTGTTTCTTGGACCTGTTACTACCTAGTAACCTAGAAACGTAGTACCACTCCTACCTGTTCCTTTTATATATTTTGTGTGTTTGCTGTACGCAGGAAGAAGCAGAGATCCAGGCCGAGCTGGAGCATCTGGAGCGAGTAAGAAACCTGCACATTCGGGAGCTGAAGAGAATCCACAACGAGGACAACTCGCAGTATGTATCATCTCAGTTTAACATACTTCATACCAGTTCTGTAGTGTGCGTTCACTTTAGAAACATGTTTGAAAAAGTCAAAAGCTTTGACAAAGTCTTCTCCCATAGATTTAAAGACCACCCCACGCTGAACGACCGATACCTGCTACTACATTTACTTGGAAGAGGTGGCTTTAGCGAAGTTTTCAAGGTAAGCATGGCTATGCTGGGTCATTTTGACACTTCTGTATCCACTAAACAGCTACGATACAGCATTCAGTGAAACTTTCTGGTTAAAGTAGGCTAATGTTTTTTTGTGCAGGCTTTTGATTTGACAGAGCAAAGGTATGTCGCCATTAAAATCCATCAACTCAACAAGAACTGGAGGGAGGAGAAGAAGCAGAACTACCACAAGTGAGTCTGAAACTCTGTTCACCGCATGTGCTCCTCTGTCTTTGCATTGTTTGAAATATTTTGATCTATGCTTAAATCTTAGATGGTGGACTTTAAAGCTGAAAACTGTCTTTGATTGTTCTTATTCATGACATGCTTAAAAAGGTAATGAATGGTTCATGTCTTTTCAGACACGCCTGTAGAGAATACAGAATCCACAAAGAACTTGACCACCCCAGAATAGTCAAACTCTACGACTATTTCTCACTTGACACAGATTCGTAAGTCGATCATTCTACATAAAGCTCATGAGGGGTATTGAGGGTTGATTATAGGTCTTACATTCATGAGGTGGCCAAAAACACACCTCTGAACAAGTGTTAATGTTGTTTCATATCTGCTGGATGTTTGAACATGCAACTGTTAGCTACCTAGTTTTCAACATCAACTTAAACAATGATGAAAACTGATCTGTTGCATTGCTTGTCGCAGGTTCTGCACAGTACTGGAGTACTGTGAAGGCAACGATCTGGACTTCTACTTGAAGCAGAATAAGCTGATGACCGAGAAGGAGGGCCGATCCATCGTCATGCAGATTGTCAACGCCCTCAAGTACCTCAACCAGATTCGCCCACCCATCATCCACTACGACCTCAAGCCCGGTATTCTTGCTCACAGTTATAGTTTGCCATTTTGTCATCCTCCTTCAGTTACTAGATATGAGAAATTACATACTTTTCTCTCTGGAAAAGGTGCAAACTTGCTCAGATGGTAATCAAGAGAAATATAAGACCATGTGTATGCACAGAAAAAAAATATATTCCTCAGAAAAGACTGCTTACAATCTTATATTTGTAATTTAACTTTTACTGTAACTTTCACTGTTTTCTGTTCTTAGGAAACATCCTGTTGGTCAATGGCACAGCTTGTGGAGAGATTAAGATCACTGACTTTGGGCTGTCCAAGATCATGGATGATGACAGCTACAGCTCTGCAGATGGCATCGAGCTGACCTCACAAGGAGCAGGGACCTACTGGTACATAGAGACACATTTCACTGCCTTTAGTAACCAAGCAACAAATGTGGCTTCACAAGTTTGTAGCAGAGGCTCCGTCTTTTGATGGAAACGTTGCTAATTGAATTCACATCCTCTCTTCACTCAGAGAATTGTGCAGAGAGAACATAAAGAGGAAAATCTGTTTCACTGTCATGTTGTGTTGTGTGACTGACAGGTACCTGCCTCCTGAGTGCTTTGTGGTGGGCAAGGAGCCCCCTAAAATATCCAACAAGGTGGATGTTTGGTCAGTCGGGGTCATCTTCTACCAGAGCTTATATGGACGCAAGGTAACCACTAACCTGCATTAGTGATAGGCCGACCGATTCTCTTCATAGTATTGGTTCCTTTGAGTTGGTACATGTAAATCTGTTGGACCTTTTCAGTTTTGATATGTCTGGCAGAATACAGAATCAGTTTCTCTGTGACACTTTGTTATAGTACATGCACATTTTACTGCTCATGCTGTTCCACAAATCTTTTTTCCAATGCATTCCCAGTCATCATGTATAAGTTTACATCAATAAACATAAAATATTCATTTTAATGCATTGATTTTAGTATTCCACTTGTACGTAGGTAGGCTATGTAGGCTCAATACAGTGTTACAGAAATGGCACTGACCATCATCATCAGGGGCAAGTAGCAGACGTCCCAGTCACCTCTGCAGCCTTGTGCTGCATTCATGTGGTGTCGAAATAATCTGAAAAATTAGTTCCTGATCATATTTCATGGCTTACCTGATCCGTTTCCTTTGCTTATCGTTATCAACGCTGTTTAAATGCTAATCTGTAGCATCCATGTTATTTCCACATGATAACTTAAAGTTCATGAACACAGCACAGTTTGAAGAACGACCATCCAAGGTGCAAGTGAATGCACACGTTACAGATTCATTAGCACATACCGGACACTAAAAAGAGCCTTTCAAAAAGATTCATTTGTTCATTTTCACCCTTCACTAATCTGCATCCTGTAACAGTTTTTTGTAAATCAATGTGAAAAATGAAAGTTAATCATCTCCCTTTTGTCTTTTTTCAGCCGTTTGGTCATAACCAGTCACAGCAGGATATCCTTCAAGAAAACACCATATTAAAAGCCACTGAGGTGCAATTTCCCCCCAAACCTGTGGTCACCACAGAAGCAAAGGTGTGGTACTCATTTCTCTTGAACGGCTATGCATTTATTCAAGTGGGAGGGGGTTCTGGGGCATTTGTCTTTTTATTCTGTGAAGCACTTTGTGTTACAATTTATTGTATGGAAATGTGCTATATAAATAAAGTTTAATTGATTGATACTTATCCATAGTCAGTGTATGAGCTACAGTAGATGGCGGTTGGCACGTCCCCACTTTGGAGAAGCAGACAGGAGTACAGCCACGGAAGCTAAGCAATGTACTGCTGTGGATGCAGCAAAACGTATTTTAGCCTCCTAAAGAATCAGTATCAGTTTAACTGTGTGCTATATTACGCTTTACTTTGTGATCAGACAGCCCTCTCCAATGGGTAACTGTCTTTAAGCAACCCCCTTTTAAAAAAATCTGAGCTGCCCCTTTAAATGCAGGGTGCCAAAGTAGATCAAAGTTTATCATACAAAGTAGTTGGGAATATATTATATTGGTAAAGCAAGTAGTCATAGAAAGAAAAAGTATTCCAGACATAATGACTCAGTTTTTTCCTCTTCACAGGCCTTCATTCGACGTTGCCTGGCTTATCACAAGGAGGACCGCGTTGATGTGCTACAGTTGTCCAGTGACCCCTTCCTAATGCCCCACATTCGAAAAGCTCTGGCCAGCAGCGCACCTCAGGCTCCTCCTCTTCCCTCCACCTCCAGCTGCTACGGCAGCAGTGCCTCCAACTGAAGCAAGCTGAACGAAGCTGGGACAAAACCCCAGTGAGGACAAAGCCACGCCGAGACGTTAACACACTTGATGAAACTCCTCCTTTTGCTCTCGTGATTGTGAGAGAGCAGAGAGCATGATGGGATGTAGGGATCCTAAGAGTGTGAATGGAACCAAAATGACGGATGACGTGGTGATGTAGTAGTAAGTGCGCCCACCACCATCATCCAAGTGCTAAAAAATGAAGGGCCAGTCTGTGGCTGTGGGCTCAGTAGAACCCAAAGATTTGCCCATATGCATGCACTAACACACAAACTTTGGCTCATTTCAAGGGAGCTTTTTTACACGGCGAATTATAAAAGCACCCGAAAAATTGCACAACTGACGGGCGGAGAAGTTCGCCATGTGTGGAAGATCACCTGCCTGTACTCTGGAAGGTTTAGAGGAAGACGCATTAATGAAATTTCATCCCATTCTGCTTGAAATCATCATCTATCAAACTATTTTTCACAGCTAGAGTGGTCAATTTTAAACGTGTATCCCTGTAGGTGTGAACCTGGGACTTTTTGGAAGGGCTCCTACAAGTAATAAGGAACGACCGATGACCAAAGTTCAAGGCCTGCCTTGCGGAAACGGCACCATTAGAGGTTCATATATGACTTGACAGAAGAGGGCTGATTCTGGAGAGAGTAACTGGTTTTGACCTATTTTAAATATTTGACTGGATAACTGGAAGTCAGCTTATTATTTTAATTAAGTCCATATTTTTCCATGAAATTTACCCCCTCTAATGTTTTGTTAACCTTACAGGGGGGCTGACTATGAGTGAGTGTTGTGATGAGAGTTAAAGATTCAACAGAAATAATAATTATGAAACCATTAAAAAACATTTGGTTAACTCGCTGGTGTCTTAACTTGATTCTGGAAAATCTGCTCGCAGATAATTTGCATTTATTGTAAATTATACAAAAATACTTGAAGGTTCACCGATGTTATTTATTTATTCATGAGTCTCATTACAAGTATTTATTCATTCAATTATTCATGCAGTTTATTTTGGCTATAAAATACCTTGAAAAGGTCTTAAAAAAGCATTAAATGTAAGTCTGATACCTGTAGACACACTGTTACAGAGCCAGGCAGAGGTTCTCAATCTCCTTTGACATAATTTGACACAGCCTGTTTTTTTTATACTTCTATAGAAAAATGCATTAGAAGATATTAAACATGTATTAAAACTTTCTGCATCATCTTAACACAGAGAACTCACAGCAAGTAACACTGTCCTTAAACAAAAAATATCAAAGGCAAATCAAGAGAAACTAGAAAATACATTTCCTGCAGAAAATATGTGTGGATGCTGAACGCTGAAATTCAAAACCATGGCTGAAAATGCAGAAAGTTGCCAGAAACATCTGAAAATCCTTACAGAGCATAACGTTTTGGCATTTGAGTGGTTTCTCTAGCTGAAGGTATACAGTCATTTTAGTCGTAGCAGTAATTGTGGCAATGGTAGTGGCTGATTTAAAGTACATTTCAGAACATACACACATATTGAGAAGTGTGAATTGAAGTGAAGTTAATGCACACACAGGCTCAATAAAGCGTAGATTCTGATTCTTTTAAATAATATTCAGTTCATGAGGTTAGAATGTAAACTATGAACTGTTTTAAATTTAAAAATTAAGATATTTAGTGAACGATGAAGCCTTTTGTAAAAAAAAAAACAAAACAAAAAAAAATAGATATTTTCAACTACACAATTTGGAAGCTTTTTACCAAGTTCACGCAGTTGCTGAAGGCCCTCTGGTCTAAATAGTTTATTGAATTAAAACAAGACTACGACAAAATAAAAATGACAACATTTTGAGCCGTTTGTGCCACCACATAGTGACAAAACAATAAGATCAGTGATTGGTGAAATGGACATCCAAGTAATTTACTGTCCACTAGAAAACAAGCACTCCAGTATTTGGTGGTAAAAAAAAAACAGCCCTCAGGTTTAGGGGGTGACAGACAAATACTGTAGTTATTGTGGTCTATTAAAGGATAGAGTTGCTGCTTATAGGTCTCACTTGGGGCTGGCATTATATTACATTATATACATGCAGTATTACTAAGTAATAAACTGCTGTGAAGGGGTCAGCAACAAAATGTATTTTAGCCACCTAAAAAAAATCAATATCACTTTAAGTGTATGCTGTATTGAGAGTATTTTCACCTCTTTACCTTGATGTTAGACAGTGATAATAAAGCCATTCTATCTCTCTACATAAATCAGACTCCATTGAGAAAAACAGTAATTTAACATTGCTGATAATAGGAGCTGCTGGTCTACTGCTACCTTGTTAAGCTGTTGTGTGTGTGTTATTGTGGGACTTAAGTCTTTAAAAGGGTTTATTCAGCTTCACCAAAGTCACACAATAACACAAACTAACTATGTGATCGAAGCAGCAATAGACCGGCTGCTTTTGTGTTCAACAAGGTAAAATCACTGTTTTTCTCAATATGGAGTCTGGTGGCTTTGATAAAAGCATAAAAGCCGTTCACAGCTCTCCCAACAAAACACGCTGTCTGATGGAACAGTAGTGATATATATATTAAAAAAAACAAACACCTAAACTGATTTTTTTTTTTTTTTAGGTGGTTAAAAATGTTTTGTTACCGACCCCTCCGCAGCAGTATGTTGCTTAGCTTCTGTTGTACTCAAGCCTGCTTCCCTAAACTGGGGCTGTGCTGACTTACATCTACTGCATGTGTGTACTATATTGTCTATGTATCAGTACCCCATATAACCACACTTATAAAAACTGAACTATCCCTGTAATGGATAGTGACAAGGCAAAAATAAGCAAGAATGGAAAGGGAAGGGTTTAAGAAGTGCTGGATTATTTACATGATACATATTTGTATTATTAACATGATATAGATGTTTTATTTTTAAATATCACACTTGTCGTCAATACAGGTATATCACGACACCCCTACACTTCAGTCTTTACATGCTTATTTGCACATTATTTGTGTTTTGAACTAATAATCACAATGCACAGTTTGGTTTAGTGCCATGTGGACATGTTACAATGAGCAGGGCCCCAGGACAAAACCCTGCGTGGTGCCCCCAAAAGTCTTAAGCTGGCCCCGTGTAGTTTATGAATGTGTTTCAGTGTTTGCGATTACATCACTGCACGGGTTGAATATGTCTAACCAATAAGAAGGTCTCCACACCAGACATTTTTTCACAGCATGAAATGTTTTATTAACTCAAATCCCACTGTTAAAAGTATTCATCATATGTAAAACAATGTGATGGGGCACAGGATGAACACAAAGGAGCTGCATCAGTGAACCTCCAAACACATCAGTCTGCCTTCAACGTACGTGTGTAACTGGCGAACGTGATAACGACATCAGAGGTTAATGAAATACTGACACTTTAGCTGAATACTAAACAGTGATCATCTATTAAAAACCCGACCTTGACCGCAACGATCACATCATACTCTTACAGCTTATATAATCGGGACTTTGACAAACTTTTTCTCTCACTGTGGAGAAAGTTACACAGTGATTACAAAGGTGTGCAGTGCAACAGGAGAGCAAGGAAACCTTGAACTTGATAAAGTGGTTAGAAGTGAATTTGGTGAAGGGTTCTTTTAAATTACATTCTAGTCTTGAAGGAAGCGTGACGTCGTCTTAATGCAATGTCAGCTCTTCAGGAAAAAAGCCAGATATTAATTAGTGAAGCAGACGATAAAAAGAAAAAGAAGCACAGGTAGTTATCTCACCCTGCCTCCTTTATGGGACGTGACTACAACCTGGGACGTCTTAGCTGCTTCCAAAGTGGGCCCGCACTTTATAAACTCCACTCTGCAGCAGAATAGATACAAACTGTCCCCTCACTGTAACATGTAACAACAGACAATCTGGACTAAAGATCTAGATGCTTCTCTTGTACTGACGTTCAAAATGGTGCACACGTAACCATTTCTTTTCCTTTGGCCAAGCAATAAGATTCACACGTAATCCATTCATCAGAGGGGTCATGTGACCACGCAGTGTCACAAAGAACTGTCCACAGAGTCTATCTGTTGTAGAACTGTGAGGTGACCCAGGCCAGTCCCCACTTCAGGTTGGTGAGCATGAACTTGAGCGCCTTGGTCCACTGCTCCTCAGAGTTGAACTGGGTTTTGATGGAGTAGGAGCCGCCGCTGCCGCCCGTGTCCTCGATCTTTCCCTTCTCCACGTCCATCCTGAGACAAGACATACAACACCAGGTAAGCACCTGTACTGGTGTAAATGTAACAGCATGGTATCATGATAGTAGGCACATTAATGTAGATCTAAACAATTCTCAATCAGTACCTCTGTGTCCTAACCAGTGTTGGAATGTAACTAAGCACATTTACTATGTGCTGTGCTTAAAGGTCCCGGTCTTTAGTTTGTCATGACCTGAAAATAAGAACTGTCATGTTTTCATTAGCTTAAAATGAGCTGTTTATATCTGCGTGGGGAGCAGGTTCTCGACCACCATGTGTCTACAGTAGCCCAGAATGGACAAACCAGCACTGGCAACACTGGCTCTAGATAGGGCCATTCAAGCTTCCTTCAGTGTTTTACTTTTACTTGTAAGAGAGTATTTCTTTACGTAAAGGTACACTATACAGGATAGTCAGTTACCGTTTGTAAACACGCTCACCGGCGACAGTGCAAGTAGAATCCAACCTCAAATTCACTCGTATGGCGTTTTGCCTTGCTATATTTGCTTTTTTCCTGCGCTGTCTCTTGGTGACCTACTGCTTACAGCACCTGGGGCTATATTCACAAAGCTTCCTAGTGCTAAGAGTTGCTCCTAGTGATGAAATTCTAAGAAAATTCTCTTTCTTAGAATTTCTCTTCAAAGTTAAGACCAGTCTGTAAAGATGAAAGTTATTCACAGAGCATCTCAGACCTTAAAAGAGCTCCTAAGATGAAAAACTGTCAGGAGAAGAGAGGAGGACTTTAAAGAGGTTTAAGAGTTTCTTAATCAGAGGAGAAAATGGTGGAAACACAAAGAGGTTGGAGAAATGTTCTCCAAATGCCGGATGACAGTGAGTAAATGAAATGCTACAGATCAGATTGTGCATGGATAATATGTGTGGTCGAACTCATTAGGCATACACAAACATTTCCCATCTAACACAATTACACTATATGTGAATGAATGACCACAACACTTAAATATTTGGATTACTGGAAAAATCCAACAGTGCAGCAGCGATGACTGTCTAAACCTGATCACACTAACAATGACAACACTTTCACAGTCAGCAGTCCATTTCATTTCCACTGGGTGTCCACACCTTACAGGCTCACTAAGGGGCGTATCAGTGACTATGTTTACATGCACACTATATTCCGATTAAGGTCAATATTCTGGTTAGGGTAATATTCAGAATAAGGTGTTTATATGCGCTGCAGCAACTGGAATATTCCGTTTACATGTTAATTGACATATTCCCGTGTTTCGGCGTATTCCAGAAAAGACCCCGGGCTACTGGCCTACCAGAAACGCTCTTATTTAATGCAACACTAACTGAATGGGCCTTTCCTTCCAGCTTATGCCGTTCACGCCAGCCAGGGCCCCCGGAGTCTGTGGATAGAGGTACGAAGCCAGTTCTGCTGTTCTCCCTGCTTGCCATAACCATAACAACACCAACAACCCAGGATTCCTTGCATATCGAGCATTCGCAGACATAACTGAATACTCCGGTATGGGGCATTTTCCGATTAAGGTATATACATGTCACAATATTCTGGTTAAAACAGGCATATGCCAGGGGTCTTATTCGGAATATTCTCCAACCGGAATATGACCTTAATCAGGTTATGCACGTGTTTACATGATTCATGTGCAACCGGAATATTGAGGATATTCTGAATAATACAGGAATATGGTGTGCATGTAAACGTAGTCAGTGACAACCAATCACACCTGTTAAAAGCAAGCATCACACGTAGCAACAGAGTCGACCACACCTCCTCACTAAGGTAAAAGTTTCTGTCCCCTCCTTGCTTAGAGTAGCTCTGAGAACTTTCCTAAATCACTTCCAAGCTAGGACTCCTTACTAAAAGTCTATTAGCTCATTTGGGAGCTCTCTGAGAGGATTCGTGATTTTGGCCCCTGGTCACTATCTTTCTATAAAGCTCCGACGTCATCTGAGCATTCTGCGGGTACACGACCTTAAACATTTAGAACACAGAAAAATACACAGCCACATACTTGTAGTAAGTGACGATTGAGAAGAATTACTTCTGTATGAGTCTGTACATTGTTTTTAGGAACATCCTACATAGTGTGTGTCTAAAAACTGCTTTTACATTTAATATTTTAAAGATATACTATGGGACAAACAATGTGTAGACTCTACAGTGTAATGTTAGTACTTTTATGTAAGTAAAGGATCTAGAGACTTCCTCCATCACGGCTGATAACCATATTACTGTATCAATGCCTGTGGTATATACTGTGTTACAGGGTTTAACCAAAGGCCATACAGTGGTATCTGCATAGTTGAATGAACAGAATTGTGTCATTCAAAAACATAACAATAACTTCAGTTTGACAGATTTTGAATTTGTGATGTTTTCACGCCACCACGGTCACGAGTTCAGTCTCTGTTATTCAGTCTGTTACAAAATGGATTTGATGGTGTGATGCAGGTGAAGCACCAGTCCAGTACAGAGTAAGTGTGGTGTAGTTTCTAAAGTAAACTAAGTAAAGAGTGAGGTATGACTTTAAGATGTGACTGTTGGTACTGTGAGCTTTATAGAGCCAGTTACACAACTAAGTACATTGGTAAATGTTGTACTGGAGGCCATGCTTTAAAAAATTCAGAGGGCTATATAGCCAAAGTTTTCCCAAATGCTCTCCTCTTATTTGCCTCAGCAGCATAATCAAAGCAGACAATTCTCCAGCCCCTTTAGAATAAATCCAAGTAATGGTTTAGAATTTGCTTTCAAACTTCATAAATATTTACAGCTTCATCTGAAAAGGCTGCGACGATGCCCTAGTTTGTGAGCACGAAGAGAAATGTGCACATCGAGCTGGTGTGCAGGTATCTGACCTGTAGGGAAGGCAGAAGCCAGTGTCTCCTTTTTCCACCTCCTCTTTGAACTGCTGGACGCAATCCAGGAAGGCCACCATGGCATGGTCGAATTTATTGTCCCAGAAGAACCTCAGGCCACCTGAGCAGTACAGAGGAAGTTCCTGGACAAACACAAGACAGAACGAAAGGGCAGGATAAGAGCCTGGAGGGGTGTTTAAATAGTGATGGGAGAGCTGGGCTTGTTAATACTGTATGTATTACCTTGGACTTGTCTGTCAGTGACTCTAAGTAGGAGTGGTTTCCATACGGGACCAGACGGTATCTGAGGAAAGAAGTGTTGTTTGAGCTTGTTTTTGCGCTGACTTGCAAAATATTTGTAATAAATCTCAACAGAGTGCTGCAGGGATGATGTTTGTTTGTAGGCAGATGTGGAAGTCAGTGTCGCCCGTGATCCCTCGACAAAAAGGAGATGGGATTTTTTGATGCATTTTGGATTGTTGCAGAAAATAAGCTCTGTGGCAAACACAATGTTTATGATACTTGAAGTGTAAATGAGCAGCATGTCACAAAGCCTGTACAATCATGTTTTCATCATCTCAGAAATATTTCAAGAATACGATCCATTTTAACTTTTAAAGACACTGAGACAATTCTACACGCCTTCATCTCTTCAACAGCCTCTTTTCTTGCCTGAATCAAACATCTATTAATCGACTCAGACTGTTCAGACCTCAGCTGCCAAGAGACGTGATCACATCGCTCCAGTTTCAGCCTCTTCACACTGGCTCCCAGTATGTTTTAGAATAGATTTTAAGATTTAACTGATTACTTTTAAGGCTCTTCCTGGTCTCTCTCCCAGCTATGTTTCCGACCTCTTCGTGCCGTACACGCCAGGACGTACTTTGAGGTCCTCTGGCAGAGGTCTTTTGTCTGTTCCAGAGGTCTGCCTGAAAACTAAAGGGGACAGAGTGTTTGCTGTCAGGGCCCCGAGGCTCTGGAACAGTCTGCCCGAGGAAATCAGGTCGGCCGAGTCAGTGATCTCTTTTAAGTCCCTTCTTAAAACATACTTTTATCAGAGAGCCTTTTCTGATTTAACTTGAGTTTTAAGTTCATTTAGACTGTCTTTTTTACCTTAGTTTTTATACCCTAAAGTGTTTTTATTGGCTCCTTTAAAAGTTGTCATTTTCATGTGTTCCGATTTAATTTTTGACATGTAAAGCACTTTGTAACTTTGAAAAGCACTTTACAAATAAAATAAAGACACAAAAGAAATGCAATCGCCAGAAGCTATATAGCACCTTTAAAAACAGAGTTAAGAATGTGCTTTGATAAACAAAACAAAAGCAGAAACAGGATACTCAGAGTGCAATATAACAACAGAAAGCCAAACAGTCCTACCAAACATAACCGAGACCAAATTAAAGTGAAGTTAAGATAAAGTTAAAACGAGAAGACAAAAAAACAGAAGCTGCAAAATGTCAATATAAATAAATAAATACATATAAAAACAATAAAACAAATAAAAAGACGAAATAAAAAAGATGGCATCATATAAAAGCAGGTCTATGAAGGGGAGTTTTAAGATGTGATTTAGAAGAAGTTGCTGATTGTGCAAACCTGATCTCAGGCAGGTCACTCAATAGCAGAGGGGCCCTGATGTCAAAAGTGGTAACCTTTAAATTTAAATATCGACTCTGGAGCAGGAGAGAAGCCAGGATTGTGATGATGTTATGTTGTCTGTTAAAACCAGTAAGAGGCCAAGCTGCTTGATTCTGAAGTAGTTGGAGGTGAGAGTTGTTAGCAACCGCCTTTTTAAAGACACATAAAAGCTTCAAAATTCATGAGTGGCGTATTTACTGATGTATTTTATGCTGTAGAACAACACTTGTCCTTAAGCTCTTAAGACCTTATTTCAGGCCTCTGACCAAAAACCCATTCAAAAAACCCACTGGCTTCAAGACGTGGGAACCAGGAGTGCTGCAATACAAAATAATATCTGCGTTTTATGAATCATCCCTTCAGCACTCTGTTGTGAGGTAACATAAAACAAACAACAACATGTACCTCTGGAAGCGCAGCCCCATTTTGTTGGCGAGAGCGTGCAGCAGCAGCACCGTCTGCCCCCAGGCTGCGTTGATCTCATTCCACTCCACCGGGACGCTGGGGAGTCGACCCAGACGGAAGTTGTTGATGGTACCGAACTGGCCGCTGTGCCTGTACAAGAACAGAGTCGATGGGCATTGATTTGTTTCTGTCCCAGAGGCTTGTATTAAATATTTGCTAAGTCACGGTTGATTGGTCAACAGAAAAACAAATTATTTATCCTTGGAATACACAACGTTAGTGAGTGTGTGTGTGTGTGTGTACCAGATGTGAAAGGTTGCATTGAAGACGTTGGTCTTCTTCAGTCGATCGAGCTGAATCTGGCAGTAGCGCATCTGATTGTCGACACTCTTAAGCTCATCATCCAGCTCCAGCTGCTGCCGTTTAAACTCGCTGTACTCCTTCTGGTACCTTTTGACACAAAGCAGTGGAAAAAGATGGAGCTGTTAGCTGCTGTCTCATTTAGCACGTAGCACCGTCACCTGTTTACACCACCTGTCCTTGTGTGACTCACTGTAGCTCCTCTGTGTCCAGCTGCTGAGAGTGGACCCTGCTCTGCGTCAGGTCCTGGGCCACAGCAGCCCTCTGCTCCTCCACTGCCTCCAGCTCCTGGACCAGAGCCTCCTCCTCCTCCTTCAGCTGGTGCAGCTCTGCCAGCAGAGTCTCCTCTTCCTCCACCTGCAGGTGTGACAGCAGCTCCAGACACTGCCTGAAGACACATTCACACACAGCACGTTATTACACATACAGCTCACAAACATTTGTAATCAGCTGGTTCTTTGTTGTGCAGCGGCTCACTTATAATTCTGGCACTCGTTCTCTGTGATGTTGAGCTGCGTGTCCAGGTGGTCCAGCAGGGTGTCGGTACATTCCTCACACAGCGGGTGGTCCACGTCAGTCTGACCCGACATGATGTCAAACAGGTCACTAGTCACCTGTGTGTGATAGGATCAGAATCAGCCTACTTGCCAAAATAACGTGATCAGAATAAATTCACTAAACAGAATTTACATTTCCAGCTGTGTGACAGTAGACTTTACCTTCAGCCTGCGACTGAGATTCTCCATGGTGCCACCATCCGATGCTTCTCCGATCAGTGTGAAGCTGTTGGCGCTCTCTGTGGACATCATCCTGCAGGGGGAGATTTAGCAGTTCAGTCAGCTTTGTGGGACATGGTGCATTTGCAATCCATCCATAGCCCATTTGACAGAGGAACATGTAACTAAGAGATAATTAACAGATATAAATTGATATGAATTTTCCATTTCCTGAATGAAAAGACTTGAGCGCTCACCGTGCAGGAGGGATGTACTTTCTTGACACTCCATCTTGCTTGTTTTCTGCAAAGGTCTCCTGGAACGAAAATGTAATTCTAAGACTCAAACATGTTTACATTCATTCATTTACATACATGCTTTGTCTTACATCTTCTAAAAGGTTTGATTTTTCCAAAACAGAATCACAAAGTTATCCCATCACATCAGTTTACTGTATATAGGTGAAGTACATACAGAAACAAGGTTATTATAGTTAACTAAAACTAAACTATAATCTAAAACTAGGTATGACAAAAACACTTAAATTAACTCAAATAAAAAATAAAAACTAGACGCTGGACTAATGAACTTGCCTCTGACTGCACACCAGAAAAAAAAAAGTAATATAAGGAAGACACCTTCAACCTTTCAAAGAATTTGGTGTCTCTTTATTCTGCCTGGTTTGGATTAAACCAACCACAGGGATGAGACTCTTCTGGGACCAACCTTAACTTAAACTTTTATATTTCTTTTGTTATATAGTCATATTCATATAAATGCCAAAAAGGGAGAACCACATCTTCTCTTACTTTTCCAACTTTGATAATTTCTTATCCATTCATGAATTTATTAGTATATGTTTGCATGTCAAAATGTCCTTAGGTTTAGTTTTAGTACATCCACTCTGCTCTGTATATATTTATACATTATCTTTAATTTAATTTATTTTGTTTATATTTGTGTGTGTGTGTGTGTGTGTGTGTGTGTTTTGTTCTTTTTTTCCAGTTTTTAGTTTTTGCTTCTTTTCTTGTGTTTTTGGATAAGTATCTTTGTCCTCTTACTTTTTCTTTTTAAAATAATATTTTCAAATGCACGAATGGAAACCTGACAATTTTTTAACTGCTCCTGCACTGTAATTTGAGCATCTGTTAATAAAAAAATCTTTGCAAAAATAAAAGAAAAAATAATTTAAAAAAAATATATACTTCAGCAAAAAAATGGTCAAATGTGTCGACAGAAGCACGAGGAGGCACTGGTGTATACTGGTGCTGTGTTTGTATTGTAACACCTAATTATAATAATAATAATAATACAAATACTGTAAGTAATAAAACTTAACTAAAACTAAATATTTTTACCAATAAGAACTAACCTGAAATGAGCTGACTCACTCTGGAGACTAACTGAATCTAAATTGAACTGAAAACAATATTTAAAAACCAAATAAAAATAAAAACTAATGGAAAATACGTAAGGGATAATGTATAATGAGCCGGTGAATACTGGGAAAATAACTCCCGACAGGGGAATAGAACGCGTCGGGGTTTCATTCCCCTGAAGGGAGTTATTTTCCCAGTATTCACCGGCTCATTATACATTATCCCGCTTATTACACGGCTAATTATCAGTTAAATAAATAATGTTGTCTGCCTCTGCGAAGTGCATTAAAACCGACCGGATTCCACAACTTTTGGTGAAAGTTTTGTACTCACCCAGGCTTAGTGGACTGAACCGAGGCATAAAACTCGCGTAAAATGTCATTAAGCATGACTGCCGAGTGTGTATTCAATTCCGGGTTCTTTTGTTTTTGGCAGAGAAAGTCCGTAGGTATTCTTTTTCTTCAGCGGCATCCGTTAAAATCAGCCACTTCTGTTTGTTTTTTCCCTCGGAAGTTGTTTGACAGCTGCAGTGTTGCAGGGCAGCATCCCTAGCAACGCTGGGCTACATAGCAACTGTGTGTAATGACCGTTGCTACTAGCAGCGGTCATTACACAGTAATATCAGACCGCAGAATGCCGCTACTGACCAATCAGAATACAGAATTTAATAGAGCCGTGTAATAAACTCTGGTGTTTACCTTTTGAGCTAATTAATTTAAAATAAGCAGTAACACAGAATTTTATTAAATATGCTTTTGCTAACTAGCTAAATAATCCAGTATTACCAGCTCATAACACTTCATAAATCATTCTCAAGTTTTGATTGCAGTCACTAATGAAGTTGTCATAATGTCCTACGTGTAAGCATGACATAGGCAGAAATATTAGCTCCCCTGACACTAGTTTGATCTCATCAGTTTATTATCTTGACTAGAGGTGAAACAGTTTTAGCACATAACTTTCATTTGATCATAGAGAGTGGATACAGAGGCTACACTGAACACGAATTCCAGTCATTTGCAGTCACATTCAGTGTAATCTTGTGCCCTATGTGTCCTGACAGTCTACTGAAGGTGAGGAAGAGTTTGTAGACAATTCAGAGTCATATATACACAGTGTATCCTGTTGTACCTACCTCTGGTGCTGTCTCCCCATCAGTGCTGTCAGCCTGTTTGCTGGGGGTCACTGTGACCAACGGAGCTGAGGTGGACACAGAGATACATGACTGATGGAGCAGTTTGAACACCACCACACCACATCTCCTAAACGTTACGTACATTTAACAGTACCTATGACTGTCTCTTAGGGATATACATACCGATAAGTTCATGTATTGTGACCCGATCGAGCACATTGAAGGATGTGTCCAGTTTGAGGGGCTGACAACACCGCTGACACACGAAGCTGACCTGCATGGTTGTGCTCGACGACTTGGAGCCCTCCATCGTTAGCTACAGGAAGATGTGACAGAAAATAAGTGCACTCTGTAAATAACCAAAGTATCTCCAACGTCTGAAAGTTAACGTTAGAAACTGTAGCTTGCTAGCTAGTTAGCTGTTTGGCTAAACTGCGAGACAGCTGGTTAGCTGACATTAGCTTCGCAGCTAGCTTATATGTAACATACATCAGTGGTGTAAGTTATAAACATAAAATGGACTCACCGCCGCCTGTAGAGAATAACTAGTGCATAATAATCCAGATTGGAGCGCGCTGAAAAGTAGAAATCACTTCTAATGTACTTAGCGTGACGGTTGCATTTTGCACCTCGGGACTTCTCGTTCCACTTCCTTATTGTTGTTTACAGCGGATGTGACGTCAGTGTGAAAGTCATGAGGAAGAAACACCTCAGGGGAAGCAGCTGGTGCACAGTTTATATAAAGACTTTAATGTAATTTTTACTATGGTTACCAGACAGGTATTTTGAGATTTTTTATACCAGGTGTAACTTCATACAAAAAATAAATAATAAAAAGAAATAATAATAGTATAGTAAGTATAATAATTTATACATCTATCGAGGAACAATTTTTGTTAATTGTTCATTTGCCAAATATTGTTTTCACAAATACACATATTATTTGAGAATTTCTGTTTTATTGATTTATTTATTTTTTAGTGTTAATGAGAAAAATCAAAGCTACACCAAAGCACGTTGGTTTTCTATGAAACAAAAACTAATGGCTAATAACAGCTTTTTATTCATTTTTCTATTGATGCCTCTGAAAATGTCAGAGACAGCTGACTGAATGACAAAACACTGCTGTACTGCTATATTTCAGAGAGTCTCCAGGCCTGTACCGTTGAAACTGTCCTTCGCCCTTTACTTCACTGATGATCTCTGTTTCCTTGCACCTTTTTCATGCAAACAACCCAGAAAGGATGTTTGAAATGATGTATAAATTTGAATTAGTCCAATGAATTAGTCACATTTTTGTTTTTACATAATTGTAACATGACAAATTTCTCTCCAGGGATCAGTAACGTAATTCCAGTGTTGGGAGGGTTACTTTTTGAAATATAATATGTTACAGATTACTAGTTACCCAATTAAAAATGTAATAAGTAGTGTTACTATTTTAATTACTTCATGACAGTCATGTAACCAATTACATTTGATTACTTTTAACATGTTTTAAAAGAGGCCATCCCTGCACTGTGAAAAGGTGCAAAGCAACAGAATACATGTTATATTCTACAAATAAGCTTATAACTGTGATCACATATTTCATCACATACTTTTTCCCAGTAACTGGAATTTATTACAAATACATTTGTGTATTATGTAATTTAATTACATGTTGTTGTTTTTTTATCCCCAGTGATCTGGATCTCACATTAAATAAAAATGGTTATCGCTAAAAATTAATGACATTCCAACATTTGATATCTCTCACATTTTTTGATATAGATCATTTGAATTTATTTGTCTCCAATATGACAAATATAATCTTACTTTTGGGTAAACATTTTTTTATGCCTGGTATTTTAATTTATTTACTTACTTTTGATCATTCTTATTTATTCATATATACATATATATATATATATATATATATATATATATATATATATATATATATATAATCTCCCCCTAGTCTAGTTTATTTTGTTTATTTATTTTTGCTCGTCTTCATCAAGGTTCACAATTATTTTCAAGATGTTCAATTAAAATAATAATGAATAAATAAATAAATAAATAAAGCATGGCCCTCTCGGTAGAGCTGCTGCTGTGCAGTGTGTAGTTACTCTCCGGACCAGTAGGGGCGCTGTAAGATTAGTAGATTAGTCGCACACCGCCCTTACACAAAAGCAGAAGAAGACGTTAGTTGCGGGAAAACTAAAGCGGATGATTCCCGTGTTGGCAACTCCCATTTGTGAGAAAACAAGGTAAATGTAGAAATATATATTTATTTTTTACAACTAACGAGTGAAATTTAAAAACAGAGGTCTAATATTTGAGTCACATATTTGTCTGCCGAAGTTTCCGCGTCGATTGTCTCCATCTCAGAAGTCAGAAAGTCAGAAGTGTTGCTTGTGTGACGTTCACCTCCCAAAACAAATCATAGCAGCTAGCTACCCTCATGTTTAGCTAAGTTACTGACACGGTATATGGATATTAAACAGTTTTTTATTGCGTTACAGTTATTGAATATTGCCACTGAGTGTTAATTCTGATTTATGTTACTGGAATATTATGCGCCATCACATGTTTGCTGTTTTATCAAAGTTACCAGTCAGTTTCAACAAAACAGCTACCGTTATAGTGTTATGTACAGATACTACTATCTATATCTATAGATGATATTGAGTATCTTAGTACCTTAGCTTTATAAATACGGCACTGACATTATTGAAACTTATTTCTATTGTGTCCACTGAGCCTAGTACACAGAAATACATGGCACAGCAAGGAGGATTTAACCAGCTCATTAACATGTGTGTAGCAGGCCAACCTTAATACAGATGCCTTAGTAACTTCCTCTTTAGATAACGCATTGTTGCTGGCTACCTGGCTAACAATACAATCTGTATGTACAGTAAATATGAAATGACCAAAGTCCACACAAGTGTCTAAACTTGTCTGCAGCAGGGCCAGTTTGTTGTAATCATAGACAAGGTCAGACTGAGTGGTAGTATTCAGTCAGCAACATGAAATTTGATAGCCATGGTGTTTATGTATTAATTTAATGCATTTTTAACCATGTATGTCCTGTTGAGATAAACAAACTCTTTTTCAAGGGAGACCTGGCCAAGACAGCAGCATAAGAAAAAGTTACAGCCAGCAACAATACAATAAAAACATAACAGATATACAGTAACATTTAGAAATATTACTACAGCTACACACGGTGACAAGACCCAACCAATTCATTCATCCCTGTAATAATAATAATTTTGTTTGTATAGCACTTATCTAAACAAGGTTACAAAGTGCCTCACAAAGTGCATGACAATAAGACAACAATACAGTATTTAAAAAATGTTAAGAGCATAGGAAAGTGTGTACAGAGGCAAAAGTAGAATAAAATGAAATGAAACACAAGAGTTACAAATCAGGCATAAAAGGAAAAACATTCCTATAAAAAATATGTTTTAAGCAATGATTTAAAAACGTGTAATGTGCTAGCCAGCCTGACCTCCTCAGGCAGAGAATTCCAGAGCCTCGGGGCCTTGATGGCAAAAGCTTGGTCACCTTTAGTTGCCAACCTTGACTAGTGAGGGTAGACTTGAGGACCTCAGATCACGACTTGGTGCGTAGGTGGTCAGATGCTCAGCTTATAACTGGGGGCTAAACCATGTTGAGCTTTAAAAGTTAGTAAAAGAGTCTTAAAATCAAGTCTGAAGTGAACTGGCAACCAGTGGAGGGAGACGAGTATGTGACCTACGTTTGGTCCCAGTTAAAATACGAGCTGCAGCATTATGTACTAGTTGAAGCCGAGCTACTGAAGATTTACTGAGGCATTTAAGCTCTGCTTAAATGCAGCATTCGAGGTGCAAGAATACAAAAGCATGAATAAGCTTTTCTAGGTCAGGAAAAGACACAGCTGAATTAATTTTGGTAATATTTTGTCGGTGGAAGTAAGCAAGAAAGAGTGAGACTTAATGAGAATAAGTAAATATACAATGATAACAGAGACCTTAATCCAGTATTGATACTTATATTTTCGTGCAGGTGTGTAAACCCTAATGTCCAGCTAATATCAGTCACACTGGAGTGTCTGTAGTTTTGCCTAATATTGACAGTTAGTTTTGAAAGCAGTGCATTGTTTGCAGCCTCTAAATGTGATCTGATTCTTCATTTGTAGCTTTTAAAAACCACCATGAAAACCCCAACAGCCTCCGATGTCAGAAAGGGGATTTCAGTCCTTTGGGAGACTCTGCAGTGCCCCATATGGTGAGATTCACACTGATCAAGAAGTTAAATAAACAAATTCTGCAATTGTTGGTGAATTAAAAGATTAAGTTTGTCATTTTGTAAAACTGTCATGTTCTTTACTGACTTTCTATCACCTGTAGCTTGGATTTAATGACTGCACCTGTTTCTACCAAGTGTGACCATCAGTTTTGCAAGTAAGTAACATCTGATTAATCCTCATTTTGTTAAAGGAACTGATATTTTGCATGCTCTCACGAACAATATATATGTTTTCTTCTGTTTCACCAGATTTTGTATGACAAAACTTTTGGACAACACCAAACAAAACAGGGCTAGCTGTCCAGTGTGTAAAACCAATATAACCAAAAGGTTAGACAAAATCAATAAGATGACAGTGTAACATTCATTATTTCTTAATAGTAACTCATTGTCATAACAAGTGTGTATTTTATTTACTTGCACAGGGGCTTGCAGGAGAGCCCTGGGTTTCAGAGGCTGGTAGCCGGATTGCAGGACATGATAATGGCATATGAACATGACACTGGCACAAACTGTAAGACTACATCACAGACGTCTAAAAATGACTTTGTAAAGCGAACTTACATTATCTACTAACATTACTTTTATTGTTTCAGACTTTACTGGGATGTCACAGCAAAAAGAACAATCAGGGTAAGACGTGAACATTTAACCTGTCTGTCATTTGAAGCATGCAAATCCTAATGTAATCACGATGTTAGCTCACCTTGTATTCTCACCTGTTTTTTCCTCTTCCTCTTTCCAGAGTCACAGATGCTGAAGCTTCTAAACGTTGCCATGATATGTCACTTGAAGACACACCTGGCAGTGACCATGACAATGTGGAAAATGTTGACAGTGATGCTCTTCCAAGGTCTCACTCCTCGACTATAGCAGGTAAAATCTTGAGGCCTTGTATGGTGGTGCATCTTTATACCTTAAAATTAATCGGCAGATAGTAGTATTATTAATTTCAGAAATGTGTTGTCTTCCAAAGTGTTAATTGTTTGTCATTCCCCGTTCCTTTCTGTCTTCAGCTCAGAATGGATTTGCTAGACTGATGGGACTTGAAGACACAAGTCCTTTGATGACACAAAATGAAGGCCTGGACAGTGGCCTCGGGGATGCACCACCAACGTCTGATAGGAAAGTGCACAGCTCTACAGATAATTTGGACCCAGCAGAAATTGACATGTCAGAAGTTGTGGAAAATGCAACATCAACACACAAAACTAGAGGTAAAATTGGATCCCGCAAATTGGAGAAAGCCTCCGTTCATCTGCCATTGACTCCAGATGAGACTGAAGACGAACCTTTAAGAAAGTCCTCGAGGAAGAAGGGTAAAAAGGATTCAGAGTCTGACAAGATTCTTGGGGAGAAACAGAAGAAAAGTCTACAGAAAGTCGCTGAGTGGCTTATGAAGGTTCCAACAGAAGAAAGTCTTGAGTTAGAGAAACCTGACGAAGACGATGAGGACTCTGACAGCAGCTCTTCCGCTTCAACGATAGATATCAAGCAACACAACATTGATTTGAATCTCGGGAGAGTGGATCGTGCTAAAGCCCTCGAAGATCAGGTGTTTGGGGCTGTGTACAGACGAGGGCGAAGAGGGACTAGGGCTATCTCTCCTCCACTTAATGTTTTTGCTGAGCCTTCAACAACAGAAGAAACACAAGCGGCCACCCAAAAAAAGAACACTCTCACTCCTGCTGCTGTCATCGAGAAAACAAGCTCTGAAGATAAAAGTGAAGGCGACATAGAGGAAGAGCAGCAAATGATAGAAAAAGTAAATGAAACCAGCAGTGACATTTTTAAAGAAGCAGAACAGATGGAAGAAAATGATATAGACAACGACAGGGAAGAGGCAAGCAACTTGCCAGAAACTGACAAAGACAATAGCAAAGATGAGGATCTCTGTCCAGCGTCTGATATTGAACGAAAGCAACCAGGCAGAAACTCAAAGAGAAAGAGGCCTAACACTCTGCAGCAGGTCGACAGTGATTTGCAAGAGCAGGCAAAGTCAGAAAGTACAGAGCAAAAAAAGACTGAGAAGAGGAAGTGTAAGAACATGAGGTCAGAAAAAGGCAAGCCTGCCAGAGTGCCTAAACCTCTTGTTCTGGTTGGAGTTCAAAATGGAGAAACCAGTCCTGAGACCAGACCCAGGTCAGAGGAAATTCAGGTTCATATTGAGAATTACCCCAGCAGTGAGGACCAAGATATCCCTGTTGCTAGGAGCACCAGGAGAAGTAGAAGACTTCAACACTTTGTTGAGGAGGTCCAGGAAGGTCACAAGAAAGCAAACTTGAAAGCCAGTATGGCTAAAAAAGACAGGAATGTTGCAAAGCAGTCAGACGAAGCTAAAGATGGAACTTTGGATCAAACAGCATCACCTAAGAATGGAAACGCGACAAAGGTGGCTGAAAGAAACGGATGTATTTATGATCAAGACTTAGGAGGAATAGAAAACATGGAATCCAGTGAGAGAGCATCTTCAGCAGAAGATGTTAAAGAGTCCATTGCTGAAGTGCCAAATGCTAAAACTTTGTCTGAAGCTAGTTCTGCTTGTCATGTCCCTGTGGTCCCAAACTCCACAAGTCCAGCTGAAACAGCCATGGTAGGTCCAACATTTGAAAGTGACACTCCAATAAATCATTTCCCAAACAATACTCAGTTGGAAACCTTCGCAAATGAGACAAAATGTGCAGAAACAGAAAATGAGGAGGATAAGAATGACAGCGAGCTGGACACTGAGCAACTGCTCAAGAGCTTCAAAGCCACCAAAAGGAAATCTTTCCATCTTGGCGGCCCAAACGTGAAAAAGAGCCGAAGTTTGGACCAAGAAAACGTGCAGGGTGCTGAAGCAGAAAATCAGATGTACACAAAAGCATCTGAAATCACCAACCAAGAGGCATCAAGAGACCATGAAAGCTCAGCTTGCAGTGATTTGATATCCCCGTCTACATCACCTGCCCTGACAAGAAAACCAGTTGTTGAGAAACCAGATCAAGAGGTGGTTGAAGCCTCCATCCCTGATAGCAGTTGTTCAGGTCAGGACAGTGTTGGTGGTATCTGTGTCTCCAGAAATAGTGTCAGCAGCGCCCTCACTCCTAATAAAGTGTCAAAGCGTGAAACAGGAAGTCCTCATCTTTCTGTTGTGCCCCAAGTAGTAGATTCTGGGCTCTGCTTCGTCGCCGCTGAACACGAGGAGCTGAATGAACCCTCAAAGTGTTCTCAAATCAAAGAGAGTCAGCTTGATTGTACCGTGAGGAATGCTGGCAAAGGGACAGAGATAAGAGACGTTGGAAAACATTCAGTCGGCATCACTGAAAATGTTTTAAACACAGAGTCCTCTTTAACTCCCGATGGCCTCGGAGGACCAGTTGGACAAACTGTCCATGAAGCAAAGTCAAACAGTTGTGGTAGCGGAGAGCTCAGCTCCCATTCCTCCATCAAGAGCGTACCCAGGAAGAAGGCAAGGAGGCTCGAATCGTCATCCGAGTCAGACTGCAGTGAAGAGGGATTACCAACTCTGAAAGAAATTTTCGGAACATCAGCTCCTCCCTGTGCTGTGACAGAGGATCAGGGAGACTGCAGTGGAGCTAATAGATGTGAGGGTGAAGCAGAACAGCTGAGCCGTCCACCTCCGTGCCCCAGCCCCGACTGTGTTAACTCCAGCCAAGTGTCTGTGGACCTGTTTGGCACGCCAGATGAATGTAAGTTGTTTCTCAGCAACAAGAATAGTTTTTATTTTTAGGCTGGCAGCCTGCTGAGATAAAGCAGTACAATAAGTCTTCTCTATTGTTGTTAGCAGGGTGCCTATGGGCAGTAGTGTAGTGGAGAGTATACACACTTCTTATTCTGTCCTTTTACAGACAAAAAGCCATTAGAATATTTCGGAGAGTATACCCACGTCCTTCTTCTAGTAGTACACTCACCTTATCAACTACCACTACACCACTACCCACAGGTCCTTAAAACCTTTGAAAGTTTGTGAATTTGAACAAAAAAACAACAAAGACAACAATAGATGTCAGATGTGTCAATGAAAGTGCTTGAATGTATGTATGTCTGACATCACTGTAACTAGGGATGGGTATCAGTTAAAAAATGACGATACCAATACTTCATTTGCTTAAGATGCCACCAAATGCCACAGGCATGTAGCACAGCTGTACTTTCAAACGTTTTGGTGGCATATCGGCATGCTGAACTGCGAACTCTGTCAAATACACCGCGCTCGACTTAACCACACCACAGACTGTATGGGGTTGTGGCTGCTGCGACAGTGGGCCGGTCACATGTCATATTGAAATCAAAGAAAGCTTGTGGTGGTTAGCTGCAAGCAAAACCATGCAAATAGTCTTAGTTTCGTTTCTCAATCTGGGTACAAAAATTATCAAATGCAGGTGGTGTTTGACTGGAGAAGTTTTGATATTACTTGGCACTGGGTTATTTTGGTCGATACTTTAAAAGTATTGAGTTCCAACGCAAACACAGCACAATTAAGTGTTCACACATTCAAGCCTCTTTCTTTTTACTTGTTGACTGTAAGCCTCTGTGAGTTCTGCTAGTTCTTATTAGAAAAATTCTCAGTGTTGTCACAGTAATTGACCTTGATCTGCATCTCGGGTCCTTAAATTTGAGGGAATTGGGCCAAGAAAGCCTGTGAAAAGTGCTTAAATTCGATGTTCAAAAAGGTGCAGGAACCCTGTATTTATCTGCCAAAGCTCTGTTGTTTCCCCACTCTTATAATTTGAGTGTTTGTGGGTTGTGGGCAAAGAAAAACCTAATTCTCAAGCGTTTTGACAGAAAGCAATTGGATTATTTCCTCTGTGCAGGTGATGCCCCAGTAAATGACATCAATGTTTCCATGGAATCATCACAGTTTTCAAGTGAGGTCCTTGTCACACAGGTAAATATAATTATTTTCTCAATTACATTTTACTCAGAGTGTGCTGCAACCGTTGATTCCTGACAAAGATTTTTCATAGAGAATTTTAACACTCTCTAGACCTGTTCTCATTGTGTTCCAAGTGATGCACCGTCACGTTACGCCCCATAGAGGGCAGCCCCTACACTTTCCCCAAACTAAACTGTCAGCTCCTGGATGACAGACTACCTTGCTCAGTAAAAAATGTCCCCCTCAGCAGCTTTCTAAATTGCATTTCATTTAAGTTAGAGGAAATGCCGCCTAGGAGATGATTCTTGTTTTCTACCTCATCCATCTTCCAGCGCTCTCACTTTTATCTGTCGACTGTCTTTGACTTGGAGTTTCAGTTTCACACCCTGGGGTTTAGAAAGGGCCCAAGATTACACACACGTCTGAGCCTTCACAGACGTTTATTATTGTGCTGCGTGTTTTGTGCGCCCGTGGACATAATCAATGCATGTGCGCTCTTAACTTTAGGGATAAAATTCAAAGTATTAGTCCAGCAAAGCGTTGAAACGCCCTTTAAAGCAAACATTCTGTTCTTCCAAACCAGCACCAGTTGCACAAGCTGTTGTCACTTCTCTCTCTTTAGCTTTCAGATTGCTCTTCATATATCTTAAATATTATATAATCACCTTCTCGCTCTCTCATTCTGCCACGTCCTCTCCTCACTACGTGCTGAAAAAGCACCCATATCCTTCTAGCAGTGACTAACCGGCTGAGTGTCGGTTCGTCCTCACTGATTGACAGTTGCTATTGTTTTCATACGTCAAAGCAAGACACCAAATGTGCAGCCAGTTTGTGTCCCCATCCTTTTCCTCTTATCTCCCCCCTGTGTTTTTATTAAAGTGTATGACTCATTTGTACAATTACAAGATGTTTTCTCTGTCAGCAAAAGATCGAAATGCAGAAGGAGCTGGTGAGGTTGGAGAAGTTGATGGCTCTGGTGTCAGAGGTGCTTCAGGAGAAGGAAGACAGTCCTGCAAAAGAGGCGCCCTCAAAAACAGACCGGTTAGTAAAACATGACGTTTTTACTCTCTCCTGATATAATTTCATTTATCTAATAGGCAAAATTGAAAATATGTGTATATAATGGAAGTAGAGAAGGGCTATATATCCATTTTATAGCAATATTGTGATATGAGACTAGATGTCCTCTTAGATTCTGGGTATCATAATATTGTATGCGTTGTCTTTTCCTGGTTTTAAAGGCTGCATTACAGTAAAAATGATGTAATTTCGTACGCATTATATCCACATTACTGATGATTATATATCAAACATGTCATTGTGTGAATATTTTGAATAGTCTACTCTACAATATCTTTGCAGTATCCAGGTATTTGGTCAAACATATCGTGATATCTGATTTTAAATATCTGAAAGTAAATGAAATAACTATCAAGTAACATCTTTTGTATATTTATATATGTACTTCAAAGCAATATTGTTAGCCAGAAAAAAAGCACATAAAATACTACATGTGTGCTTTGGTTAAGCTTGATTTTTGTGGTGGGAAAACTAAACTGTCCAGTTGAAACAAAAGGTATCATGTACAACTAGGGCTTCACTGCATGTCATTTTTTTTTACATTCGAACCTTGTACTGAGGCGTTCAAATGAAGCTTTGAACATCTGTTGTCATATATTATGATGTCATTGACTTAAAAAAAATTCTCGAACAAAATCCTCAATCTGAATAAAGTTAGTTTGGGTTGTTTTTTTTTTTAATTTAATTAAATCAACTTTCTTAAATGAATAAATGTAATTTATGGTACTGGTAGATTGCTACTAGACTGCCCCATTAATACAGGTGCGTGCCTTCCTTTGTATGTGGCAAGATGGAGCGCAAACAGTGTTTTGACCACAGTTAAGGGCTAAAATCAATTGGAGCAGAATATTTTGTTGGATAAAAACATGTTGGGAATTTATTTATTTATTTCATTAAATTTGGACTTTTGGACTTTACAACACTTTGAAGTTATTGGATTTTGGATCACATCAGTCAGAAACAATCATAGGCAGCCACTACTGGAATTTAATTCTAGAAATAGTATAATAGTCTCTATCTGCAACTGTGCAGAAGTACCAGGTTTAACAGAATGAATACACATGCCAAAAAAAAAGCTGCGCAGCATTTGAATGTTGATTTAGAATTCAAATGTCAGCGTTATGAATGAAGCTTCGAACTGTGGTACAACCCTGTGTGCAACCACAGTCACACTGCCAGTAAACGCTGCTTTATCTGCTGTCTAACACACATGGGAGAAGTTTTACTTGTAGGCTTTCTCCCCAAAAGCACTTAAAAAAATCCATTCATGTTAACCCAAACCACGACTTTTTTTATAACCTTAACCAAAAGATACCTTTCTGGTAGAAAGCTCTGGGGAAAATTTCTCCCAACTGCCTGTCTAACATGAAAGCATATAGGTCAACCAATGGTCATCCTTTAGGGTCATTAGTAACACTGTGCTACATTACAGAGAAATACAAAACCGTACTAATGAACCTTCATTAATATAGGCCTATATTTTATGTACAAGTGCACGTCACACACTGAGCGAGCTGCCTGTTAATGACGCTGTGGGCTAATGGGCATGTAACTACTTCCATGTTTCAGATGATACGTCATGTTTGTAGTCGACCAATGAAGATGAGTTTACATATCACCTTGGGTTCGTCCTTCACCTTCTCAAAATGATCCCACACTTTGGATTTCCTGCCCGCCATGTTATTAACTAGCCTGTGGAATAACCGCAGGTACCAGCCCTGGAAATTAGGGGCCGCACACATGCTGCGTCTTTAGCCGCCTGGAAAGCGCGAGGTTGGGCGCTGGGTGCTAGTTGTAAGTGTGTATGTCTGTCGTCTGTGGGACAGATGTAAAGCTCTGGGTAGCCCTGCGCCTGTTTTGTTTTTCTGTGACTATGTGACCAATGAAATCTTGCCGACGAATGACCTGTCTAGTCGACTAATATTTAGTAGACTATTAGGGGGCAGCCCTAAAAACAAGAGAGCTTGTCTCCCAACATTAAATAATTGTTTGCAGTCTGCTGGAAATCATTACATAATATCACAGCTTAATGATTCTCAGGACCTGGACAGTTTGAAACTCGTTCTGCAGGGTAACTGTCTTCTCTGTATTCATCCGTCTGATAATGTGGTCATTGACAGAGATTGGTCATCATGTGCGATCTAACTGGTCCCATCATGGGCATCATTATGTACGAGTATTTGTGGTGATTGTCAGTGCCTGTAAAGTATGTGTAAATTTAAAGTAGTTGGGCATTCCGGGAAGTGCGTTTCATCACTTCCTGGCACAGAGTTAGATGAGAAATCAATAACACTTTCATATCTAGCCATTAACTGTGAATCTTCAGCCAGCGGCCGGTGTGTTGTTAGTCAGTAGGCCAGTTAAACAATCAGCTGTGACGATCCTTTATGTCAAACGTGACTTCCATAACAAATCAAGTGAAATAATATCAGCCTCAGTGTGTTGTATTTCTCTCCTCAGAGGATTGTATACATTGTTAATACATTTTAAATTGAGCCATATTTCAATACCGCCATATTAAGCAGAACAATAACTGGAGCAAGTGGCATGTAATTGGTCTCTTTCAGTCTGTAAGTGAAGGAGAAAGTTAGTGAGTGTTTGTGTGCGTCGCTACTAGTCTCGTTCTCAGAGGGTGATGCATCTCAAGAGGACAGGCGGATAATCTCACTAATGAACCCAGAATCTGCTTATGCTGTGGAGAATAAAAAAGTCATTACTGACTGCATCTTATATGTCATTTAGAGCACTTAGAGGGAAACTTGTGTTGCCACAGTAATTTATCTCTCCCGCTTGACTGCTCCCTCCCCAACCTCTCGCCTCGCAGGCTTCTAAGTGCTGTCCTCCAGGCGAGAGGGAGGAGGAGATGGAAAAAGACGGCGGATGAAAACAAGGAGGGCTTTAGCTGTACAAGTTCTAAATTAAAAAGCAAATATTCCATGAGCGCACTGGTGAAATCAGAAAGAATGGTCGGCGCTGGAGTATATGACAAGTTTTCAATGAGCCATTATGACTCTGGCGCAGGTAATTTAAATGCAGGCTCGCTGCCAGTGTCAGTATTTCTGCAGAAAGGAACAAACCCAAAGGAAAAGAACTTCTAAAACTTTATCAGTGTGAGTTCTAAAATAACTTTAATCTACTGATAACAAAGGGCATGAGTAATTTGATACAGAGCTTCTGCCAGTACCGAGTCCTGATCCCACATTTACATCTTCCTACCTCATATAACTGCGCAATGCAGTCAAAGATTGTAAAGACAATGCTGAGTTTTTATTGCTTTGGCTCCACTCCTGCATATTTGATTTAAAATGAAACAGTGACAGTGAGTTTAAATAGTTGTTATTCAGCTTTAGGGGCACATAATCACCTTATTTTAGAACAGTGCAGCAGGATAATGACCCCAAACATGCAGACAAGATAACCCAGGTTTTTTCACGTCTTTCACTCACTGAGATTGAAACAAGCAACAAGTGAGTACGGCTGGAGTCAGAGCCGCACAGGAGGAGATTACAAGTCTGCTGATGTTTGTGGATCAAAGACTTTAGATAATCATTCACTGCGAAGGATTTACAACCAAATATTGACTTTAAGTGATGTTACCTTGACCTGTTACTTTCACCCTCTGAAATCAAGAGACAGTTTTTTGTCAGATGTCAGGGCTCGAAATACTTTTTTGCGTGCACACGCATCGGTCATGTCACTTTTAAAAGTTCATGCACCTGCTTTTGTTTTACATTTGGTGTATTTGACTTCTTTTTTTTTTTTGCAAAACCTCTGAAGGAAAACATTTATTCATTATTAGAGTTTAAAAATGAGATCATTTTCAGTGTGTGACATTATAATTGGAGCCAACTTTCCCAGTACAGGAATGTGCTGTGAAACCACTTCCAGTTTAATGTGGTCATGGGAACATTTTGAGCACAAATCCGTTACACTTTTAAGCAAATCTCTTTTTTATTAAAAAAAAAAATCATATTAGGACTTCTTTGATGATGTCACATATTCAATAGGACTTATTGTGTAATAAATTATTGTCGTAATGGGAGTCTATCTTGGTCCTCTTTGGCCGCTCCATGTACTGGTACCGTAATGGCACATATACACGTGCATCAGAATCCAAGCAGTGGGCTTGACTGGGATGTGCTCTTCTGTCTCTTCGCGCCACAACGTCCAACCATTCACTCATTCATTCATTATCTGTAAACGTGTATCCTGTTAGCCTATCCCAACTGATATTGGCCAAGAGGTGGGGTACACCCTGGACGGTTGGATGGTTTGCCTCTAAATTTAATTTTCATCATGTGAGAAAATGGACTTTAAGTGTGAAAGTGTGCGAAGTGTCAGTTGCGTGAGCCTGACGTTCAATGTGTGAGAGTTAGCAGCCCTGCACAGTATATTTTCTGTACTAAGTTATGTGCACCGGTGCATGTAGAGCTCAGATTTATGTGCACAGCTCAAACTTCATGTGCACTACCGAGCATATGCATGTGTATGTTTTTTAAACTGGTGGGTCATGGTCCAAAAGTGTGTCCCGGGTCCATTCTGAATGAACTACAAGTGACTCACAAACACGTCAAGTTTCTAAAAAACTTGCAGTACAGTGAATTTCTGGCACAGAGCTTTAATTTTGAAGTCCTGTTTCCTGCCGTAGAGTGAGTGACTTACGGACAGCTACTTGGGTACCACTGCCCCAGATATTATAAACAGTCTGTCACTGTCCCAATACTTCCTGACTGCACAGTAATCTGAGAAAACCCCTCCTCAAATTAGTAAAGCCAAATCAGTTAAGACATGTATGACGACTGAAACCTTCTCCGTTAAGTAACCTGTCCTCTACTTCTTAATTTATTTGGTTCTGGTGGTGCTTTTTAGTGTTGTATGTTGTTCTGAGTAGTAGCCATTAAGAGGGGAGTGTCCAACCTGTTGTTGAGCGTGTTTGAATGGGATTTGGTCTGATGTCCTTCATCTCCAGCATGAAGAAAATACTGAAGTTCAAATGCAGTTTGCAGAAAACAGCAGCCCTTTAGCGCAGTGGTCCACCTGCAGATACTTAAAATAAAATACAGATAAATATTAAATGCCTTATAAAATGTCTTGATGTGTCCCAGTGCCGACCTTGCAGATCAGCACAGTGCATCTCTCCAGTAGCTTTGGAAGTTGAACCCACCATCTACACCAAGTTGTCTAATTTCCTTCTAAAGTTAATGCACATTCCTCCTCTGCAGGGAAACTGTCCCAGAAGCAGAGCAAGACTCCAGCACAAGACCATCTGATGGCAAAGGGGTCACACAGCCCAGTGTGTCGAAGCAACACAGCACTGCAGAGATGGGTAAGTCTCCTGGTGTAGTGCTGGAAAGAATGCGAGAAATGCTGGAAAAATGTATTATTTTATGAAAGATTAAATGCATTTTAATTAAAAGCAGAAGCACATGAGCTGAAAAACACATTTTGAGACTTTGCTTTTAATCTCTTTTCCCCCTAAATCTGATGATTCCACCAGGATTCTGCAAATACAGATACAAAGGTCTATATTGCAACTTCCACTTGGAGATAGCAGCTCTTAATTGCTTCTCAAAATGTTTTTAGTATACCAGTGAGGTTTTGTCTGGTGCATGGTAGCCTGGCTGTGTGGTCAATGAAAGTTAAGCTCTGCGAGGCAAAAATGTGTTTATATAAAGACACCTTGTTTAAAGAGAATTGGGTCTGATCAGATTAAGTTCAGTCTGACTGCTGCTGACTCTTTTTTTAATGGGTTTGCTTTCTCTTTCTTTTCAGCTGTGCAGCACTCCACACACACAGAGACAAGTGTAAGAGGCACCGGAGCCACTAAGACGTCCTGTTCAAGTTCAGCAGTCAGAACATTAAAGAGCAATGGTTCACCGACAGATGGGCAAGAGGACAAAGAAAATAACAGTCCTCCGAAAGATAGAAGCAAAGCTAAAATGGTGCTTGCGTCATCTGGATTAGGCCCCAATGAACAGGTGCCCTCTCACCCAGTCAATCAATATATGTGTTTATTAAGACATATCAGGACACATTAACCAGTCAGATGTTGTTTCCTGTAGATAATGGTGAAAAAGTTTGCCAAGCGAGTTGGTGCCCGTGTGGTTTCCCAGGTGACGCCGGAGGTGACCCATATCATAATGCACACAGGTGAGTAGTAGTAGTCGGTGCAGTTCAGTTCGCTTTTTTTTTTTTTCAGTTTCCACTGTGAAAAGTTGTGGATGGTGTCAATGGGACCGTTCCATACTGTCCCCATTTTTGGTCCCCCCTCTGTTGGGGTCCCTAGCACACAGATCTGGAACTAAAAGGTGGAGCTGTGAACACTGCAGTCTGATTTAATCCACTGGACGTGGCTTGATACGCAGTCGAGCAGTTGAAGCTGCCATTGAAAATCTTCTCAGTCCTGTTTCTCAATATTTTCTCGAGCAGAAACATTTGAATTTCCAGAAGTACATTTTCTTCTTTACATGTAGTTACAGCTTGTTTTGTGCGTCTTTTAAAGCACTCCTAAGAGATAAGCTCTCTGTTTCTCTCCCACCCACGCACTCTCTCCTCCATTCATCTGCTTGTTGCTAATTACCCTCTCTGATAGATTATTTTTAATTTCAGAGCTCGCTGTCTCCAAAGCACCATATTAACTGTCACTGTTTAAGAAGGCTTTTTTTTTTTTTTTTTTAATGGCAGCTGTTTCCCGGGTAACGAAAAAATGGGAACGCTGGGACTCTTGATCTTTGTGGTTAAAGGTTGGGAGGGAGCAGGAGGTTTCCCATCCTAACCATTAGCATGAAATAATAATGGAATGAAGTTGTGTGTTTAAGGCGCATCAATAGCGGGCAGTTAAGTCCTGCCTGGAATACAAATCAAAAGATAATCACTATATTTCTTGGAGGAAAGATAACCTCAGACCTGCTGATCAACCGTGATGTGAAGCGCTTCTCAGTTCTAGGCTGTGTTCATCCCTGAAGTGTTGGTGCGGTGCAGAAGAGGTGCTCATTTATAGTTCTTTACAAAACATTAAAACAAGGATTTACCTGAGTAATTAAAATGTAAGCAGCATAAGTGATAACATATTAAAAAAGTAATTTCTGGGAAGAGTGGGCAGTGGTTATAGTCATAAATTGTGCTTTATTTTGCGTCAAATGAAAACTTTCAGTGTCTATAAGAGTGTACAGGAACTCTTTTCTACACACTGTTTTTATCTGCATTCTACAATGCGTGACCATTCTGCAAAAAAGGAAAAGAGGATTGACCCTGAGGTTGTCTGTCTACACCACAAACTAACTCAGGACATTTTGCACATCCCCTGGTTAATATTTTGCAACAAAATGCTGCTTCTAAAACTGATCAGCTGTTAATTTTAAAATAGATATATTGTACATGTTTTTTTATTGTAATTCTTTTCTAATTTATATCTGTTTCTTGACTTTTGTACTCCTTGCTTCTACTTTTATTTTCTCTTATTATTTATGTTATGCTCAAAAAACACCAAAGCAAATTCAAAAAGCAAAGCAAATAAACGAGATTCTCATTCTAACATACAGACTAATACTAATACAAAATACTCAGTTTTTTGTCTTTATTCCAAAAAGACAAGATTCCTTTTAAGCTGTTTACTTTGCTAATGAAAAGTGAATATTTCACTAACATTCCCGAACGTTTACATGAAGCCATGCAAACTCCAATTACCGTGCCCTAACATGTTGTTTATCACATCAAAATATGGAAAAGTAGAACAGCTGGAACTGCTTGTGCCATTTTGCGTCTGTGCAACCAAACAGGATTTTTCCAAAATTTTCCACCGTTGCAGACTTGTTCGGCCTCCCTCTTTCATTTCTTCAACCACCTTCTTGAAACGTTGGCGTTGTGATATTTGCTCATATCCAAAAACTTGTTGATATCTAAGTCATAATGTTTCCAAGTAGGTATGTTTTTCCTCCTGACCAGAAATGTGGGGTTTTCTTTTGGGTATGCATCTCTACCCCAGCCTTGCAAACTGTTGGAGAGTTGTTATGTGTACAACGCATAGAGCTGAACCTAAACAGGGCAGATGCTGTGTGTCTGCAGGTTCTTAAAATGTCTTAAAATCATTTTTGTAAATATAAGGCCTTGAAAGTTTTTAATGGAGTCACATACTGAGTATTTATTCATTTTGTTATTCATGTCGTTGCCATTAGTATACGAGGTTGTAGCTACACAGGGTGTCTGCAGGTTCTTAAAAAGTTTTACAATGTTTAAAATTTAATTTTATAAATATAAAGCCTTAAAAGTCGTTAAATAAAAAGTCTTACATTTCAATTTGTGAGGTCTTAATTGCCACAAATATTTAATCTTTTTTCATTTATTCATCTATTAATTTCTTTTTGACAAAATGAGTCAAGCTCTTCTACATGAACGTCCACATTTCTGATGTAAATCTTTAAACCTACCATTTAACCTTAACTGTCTTTTTACGTTACACTCAGTCTTACCTTTGGCAGAATGTAGATTAACTTAACTCACTCTAATAACCCTATTCCCACAGAAAAACGACGTCTGAACAGAACCACATATATATACTACTTCTCTTTTATATTCACCTGCAGTGCTTGAATAAGTAAAGAATGAGTTCTTCAAAAATCTGTCCTAAATTTTGGTTAAAGATTATCTTGGAAATGTCTTAAAAAACATTAGATTTAAGTGTTTGATAGCTGTAGACACCCTGCTGGAACCACCAAGAACCTAAACTTCGCTTCTAATGCTTAAACTTAAATTTAAAGTTTCAAATCAAGGTGTGCTTCTGTCCGTCTTCTCACGTCTCTGTTTCTTCCCTCTGCCAGACGAACAACTGGTCTGCGAGCGCACACTGAAGTACTTCCTTGGCATCGCAGGCAGGAAGTGGGTGGTGAGCTTCCAGTGTAAGTCCTGACTCACTTCACTGTCAAGCCCCATCACTGATGTGTTTACAACAATTACTCTAAATACAAAACAGCATGATGTCGAGGGGCTGGAATAAAAGGAGCGTTGCATAATACAGTAGCCACCAGAGTGGCGGTGTTTGTGCATCTGACAATGAGCTCATAAGTTGTTTTTTCTTTGCTCCCTCTCCACAGGGATTTCAGAGTGCTTCAAACAAAAGAAACTCTTAGATGAGGTACGCTCGTCTGTGTGTGCTGAGAATGTGTGTGCCGGTGACTTCCTGTTACATCTCTGTATGTCTCGACGTCGAATTAAGGCAGCATGATGAATGTCTTCATGTGGTTCGCTGTGATGCCTCATAGATTATTTGCCATCCATTTGCTGTAGCGATCGCTGCATCTGGTTCTGTGCTGTGTGAACAGAATCCTTTGCCAAGCTTTGTTTAGCATCGCCATTAGTTTAAAACTACGTCTCCTGCATCCAGGCCAGTTTATAAGCATTTTGATGCATCATACAGTGCATGTAAAGAAGGAGTCCACACAATTATAAGATGAACTCTGTCAAACTGAAGAATGTTCTGCAGACTCCAAGGAGCCTCGAAATAAATCATATTATTATTAGCTGTCTGTCAGAGCACAGTCAGTCCTTTTATGAGATAAGAATGAATAATTGCTTCACTTTTTTTAAAGCTCATAGCAACAGGAAAGGTTTTATACCCCTGTGTGTGTGAGGTTCACTTACTGACTGTACACACACTCATGTCAATTTGCTTTTGTTTTCCATCAGAGCGTCTTTGAAGTGAGAGGTGACGTGGTGAATGGACCAAACCACCAGGGACCCATGAGAGCTCGTACCACTGAAGACAATAACGTGAGTCCCCTATACACTGAACAGGCTATTATACATTGTTTACATGATCTAAATAGCCTTCAAAGGTGAACGCTGGAGTCAGGGATCTCCCGGAGGAATCTAACAGTGCCAGTGTGTGACTCTTTTCTTTCACCTGCAGCTATAATGTTTTACTTCTGCTCTTCATGTATGCAGTACTTGATACTTGTACATTAAAATAACACTTCTAAAAATGTTAGATACCTTTAAATTAATGATAAATAAGGATGTTCCTCATGACTAATTTCCCTGACATTTAATTGGAAGTTTAAACTTAGACTAGTCGGCTCGTCTAAGAGAGAGAAAACACTCAAAGACAGCCAAGATTAAGCATAAAATTTAATCTATGAGGTTTAACATTGTCCGAAAAAAATATTGCGTGTATCATAAGAACCATTTAAAATTGTTAATCACATGTTTTGATAACCAAATCATATTTTAAATGCTGCTGAAATTTGTGGCACTTCGCACCGTGCATTCTGAACTTTGCATATTGTGCTACAAAACATTACAACTCAATAAATACAAGTTAACAAATTACATTTATTTACTGTGTATTTAACATCCAGGCTCATCTCCATTCAATAACACACAGACTCAGACAGTAACTCTCACGCATCAGTGTGCACACAAATTGACACACACACACACACACACACACGTATACGTCCAGGCTTGTTGGGACCCCAAACACTCCTCTCTCGCTCAGCCAAGGATAAGACGCTGCCGCAAGTGTGTGTGAGATTCGGACATACTTTTCCCACTAAACGTCCGCAGCCAGCTGCAGACTTACACCAGTCGCATGCACACGGTTCCATCCATTGAGTCTGAGAACGTTCTTCTGGTGTTTGTGTGTGGATCAGAGAGAGGTAAAGCCGTGAATGAGTTGGTTAGTTTCAAATGCGCCTCCCATTTTTCTCTGAGTATCTTAATAATAAGTTTAACTGACACTGACTAGCAAGGGTAGCAACGTTCAGTTATCTAGTGGACTAATCACGTGCATCCCTAATTATCACTGTAGTAAAACTAGATAAAATTTTGTTGTAAGTTGAGACTTAGTCAGCTTTCAACCAGCTGTGTAAAGCCAAACACCGTTCATCTGCACACACTGCGAGGACACAGAGCTTGTTCAAAATCAGCAAAGTTTCCCCACAGTATTTTTCTGTAACATAGAATATTTAGTATTAAATTAGCAACAATCCAAGTGTAAGTTGTGAAAGAAAATCATCCCTACACATCCCTACACATAGCATTTCCAAGGTGGTATTATTGTTAGCGCGGCTGTTGCAAAGACAGCTGGATCGCTTTCCTGTTTCCTCAGACCTGATCAACTACCAACACCACAGGACACACTGCATTTTGTCGTCCACAGTTACTTCAGTTGTTCCATGACCTGCCATCTCTTCTACTGGGCATTGGTAACCGTGGATTATTACTGGGGAAAACAAAAGCGCCATCCTCTTCCTGTTTTGGTTGCACAAAAGTTGACGAACTTCCTTTGTGCTGTAAATCAAGCCTTTATTTTCCCTGGAGATCGTACCCGGTGGCAGACAGGATTGCACAGTGAAAGCGAGGCTTATAGGGAGGCAATCTAAATGCAAATGTTGTCATTATTCTATAGCCATTACATTGTGCAATCAACTTTTACTTTATAATGACAAGTTAATTTTGATTTTCACTTTAAAAGTAAAACACTTAGCCGATCTGCTTCATCAGGACTGGATGGGTGTGGTTTGATCAGAACTTATTGACGGGGCCCAGAAAACATCAGCTAACAGCCAAACAACTGTCAGCACACTTGACTGAAATGTTACTAAACTATGTACCGAACCAATCAGCAAACATTTGTTTTATGTCTTCTCCAAACTGCAAGAAAATGTTTCTGTTTGGAAATCAGAAAAAAATGACAGTCCAGATATCTGAGCATTCATTTAATTAAAACTTTTTATATCCATAAAACCTGTTTTTTAGGAAACTTGAACAAAATCATTAATCTTCAGCATTTGTTCCAGCTCTGTTACAGATTTAGCTCCTCACCGTCTGCATTTCCTCCCTGGGCAGGTAAACACAGTCAGGTTAGAGAGTCATTCTGAGAGGAGCTGTTACCTCAGTAGACCTTTTATGATTTCTGGCACAAGCTAATTCATCCCTGGTGCAGCCAAACCACAATAAGTCAAGAAAAAGTAGTGGGATAGGATTGCTAGGCAAAGACTAGCCGTGGAGTCTGACAGGACAGATGGCTGTGACCTCAGCTAAGCATCAGCAGCATTAATTAAAATCCAGTCACCAAAACTAGGCTAACCTGTTGGCATGACACAACAGCTCCTGCATTAGAAATCACTGAAGTTGCTGTAACAAGACAAAGTTCACCTGCCCTGTTGGCAGATGATGTATTGGGTCTTTAAAGTGAGTGACAATTTTGGGCATTTGTCCTTGATTATATAGAGCAGTAAAGAGAGACAGGAAGGGGTTTCTTGCCAGAATCGTACAGGGGACATTGCAGTTGTATTTGCCTCTTAAACCACTGTAGCACGAGGATACCCCCATTAAAAAGTAATTTAACAGGTGGTGAAGCAAACTGCCAACAACAGAGCAGAACATACAGCACGTAGTGAAGAGGCTCCTCTCGTTTTTACAATATAAATGCATTTAAGATGCTTCCTCTTGATTTCAGCCACCTGTCAGCCTTTATCAGAATCACTGACATTTTCTACTTGACTTTTTCTACATGATTGACATCAGTCCAGTCTATCAGACTTATCAGGACACTGCAGATTATAGACCTGGAGGAGAGGTCAGGCAAGTCACTTCAACACCTGAAACAAACTGGTTTAAAACTAGTTGGTTTTCTATAGGGGGGCCTTTTATCCTCATGTTCAGGTTCATACTTGTATATTTGGTTTCTACTAGAACATGTTTACGTGCTTTAAATGTTAAAAAAAACACCGGTATTCACCCTCTGTCTGAGACACTGCGTGTTAGCGCCTGTCTCTTTAAGCCGCCCTCCCAAATAAAGCCCAGTGTGCCTTGATTCGTCAGCATTTCTGGGTCTTTTGAAGGGTATCCATTAGCGGTGGGAATCAGCCGAGGACCCACAATACAATATTATCACAATACGTAAACAATACAGTATTATTGCTATATATAACTATATCCCCAGAGGAAAACTTTGTCAACGTCTGTTTTATCTAATAATATAAAGTTTTCGGTCTGTTCACCTCACTTCGGCCATTTTTTGCAGCAGCAAAATCTATCTAGTGGACTGACAAAGCAATTTATTATATTATTCTAGCAGGCTACCTAAAGTTTAATTTGTGTTTGTCATATTAATAATTTGTGTAATTGAAAAAATTGAAACTTGGCACTGTGGGACGTTACGATATTGCCACACAAAAATATCGTGATACAATGCTGTATCAGTTTTCTTCCTCCACCCCTAATATCCATGCACTGTCACTGCAGCCGGTAAATGACCGTAACAGTGTTTAGTGTCACTTTCTACTGCAAAAAAATCCCCAATTAAAGCTTAACTCAACTAGACATGTTCCAGCAGAAATATGACCTGAAATCAGGAAGAACAAACAACACCGGCTGCCCAGATTACATGTCTCCCAGATGTTAGCAAGTAGCTACATGTAGCATTGTTTGTAATGTAAGCACTTGCAGTAGCGTGCCTGGAGTAGATGATCATATAAAGACATTTGTCACAATCTGATGTCAACTTTTAGCAAAAGTTTGGTTTAGTTTATCTGCACATACATGTGTAGAAAATACAGGAAAAAGAAATTAAAAGTTAAAATACTGTGCAGGAAAGGTTAGAAGCTAAAAATGGCTTATGAAGATACCTCCCCTATTCAATAACAACAATCATACATAAAAAGAAAAAGGTCAAAATGAAGAATACATGATTGAATAAGAGTTCCAGACTAAGAAGTGTTAGAAAATTGTTAAAGATGGACACTTTACAACAACAACAACAACAACAAAAAACACAAACAAATTACAAATAAATCAGTTAAGTGTAAAGAGTCTTTGCAAATAAGAGTCTTCTTCAGATGCTTTTTGAATGTCAATGTAGATGATGATTGCAGAGATGGAAGAAGGTTGTTCCAAAGACGGTCCCAAAAAAATATTGTGTGCATTGAGAGCCCTGCTGTCCAACGGCTCTGTAGCTCCCACTAGTGGCAGGCGGCTGCATGACAGTTAAGCGGCCTTATACATGAATAACGCACTTATTGGTTTAACCAACTAATATTTCTTGTGCCGACTAGCGAGGGGGTGGATTTTTAATCATTTAGACGTTTAACTGCGTGCATCCCTAATTCAGAGTGGTATGAAGCCTGATGTTTTTGCATACAGAGATTACGTTTACATATGTTTACCACATTATTTGAAACTTTGGCCACATTCAATATGAGCATCTGACACTGTGACATTATATATATGTGACAGAAAATAGGGGAAAGCATAATAGGTCCCCTTTAAAAAATAAACCTGATTCAAAGAAAGAAAGAAAAATAGAATTATTGAGTTCCTTCTTGTTTGTGAGAGCACAGTGTCCACCCACAGTCTGATTCTATGAAGAAAATCAAATAAAGTGTCCAATAACAAACAGCACTTGAACCCGTTTCCTGCTATTGCACCAGCCTCTTAGCTCAGGCCCTGTTGTAAAAAGCTCATGGTAATTTTCTTCTTGGTGTAAGGCCAGCAGGACCGGTTCTGTTGCCACTGAGGGGGAAAATTAGAAATGGCTAGATGTCATGTTGGCCGTATCGCTGCCTTTGAAGAACCTCCGCTAATTGAATTAGCTAGTAATTTCAGGCTTATTTAAGTGGCTTCAACGCAGCGCCGGCACTGTGATGGAGCCAGACAGATTGTGCTGTTCATACTCACTTTCTGTCACCTGCACCACTGTGACAAACAGACTAACAGATGAAATGGAGTGCCAGGACTGAGTCTGTCACCAGAATGTTGATGTGCAGGAAATCAGTCAAAGAAACTGAGAGAGTGTGTGTCTGTGTGTCTGTGTGTCTGTGTGTGTGTGTGCACGTTATCACATCACACACTCTAATACCTCCTGAAGGACATTAGGTGTTGTCTAAATTAAAAATCTGTAACAGAAACACTTTTTCATCTCACCAAGCACCCCTGGCTAATGATCATTATGGACGGACAGGGAGGTGTGAGAAATTAGTATTTCTCTCTCCAGTAGCCTGGACGCTTTATCTTACCAAACACTTCCACCCAGCCACACACTGTATGTGAGACTGGGATGTGAGTCGCACGTTTCCTCTCTGTAGTTACTGTGGTTCAAGGAAACAATTTTACATTCCCATTTCAGGCAACCTAATTGACCCTGAGTGCAATAAAACAACGTGCCCTCGGTGTAGGGCAGGTCGTTTTTCTTTGCGAGCCTAAAGCGCTACATTACCTCTGCGAAGCTGGCTGTGTTTGCTCTTTTCTGTTCAACTCGTCCCTGAATTTACAGTATTACAGTGAGAGCAAAAACTGAACAAGGTCGTGAGGTTTTTTTACAGAGTAAGTGAAGGATACCTGTTATAAACTGTGAGATATGCTTGAAGCGTTTCAGCTGCACCAGTGTAACCCCTCAGACAGGTGAAGAGTTCAGAAACAAACGCCGCTGTTTTGTTACAGATAAAAGAATGTCCTCTTTTGCTTGACTGTTGAAATGTTGCAGACATCTCACCGTTGATTATTTTATTCTCACTTTGCTTCTTCTTTTTCTCTTTAGTTGCTCATGAAGGGCTACAAGATCTGCTTCCAGGGCCCGTTTACAGACATGACTACAGGTAAATCACATCGACGACACGACATGTCCTGTGTATAAATATAGAAAAGTTGTTTTTTTATGAACTTTATAGGCAGAAATGTAACATGCAAAGTGGATCAGAGAATTGCGGAGAAATGTAACTAATCTAAAGTTATATTTTTGTCATGACAATGTAAGAAAGTGTCAGGTCAGTTAAGCCAGGTTCAGACTGTAGGAACTTTAAATCCAAAAAATGATTTTTAAATTCGGTTGCGTCACACACATGTGAAACGTCTCTAATCTCAAACATGTACACAAAATAATAGCGCATCGTATGCTGCACGATATTATTATCTATTAAGATTATCGTGCCAGATGAAGCAATGCGCCACTCCACGTGATCCTTCCCATGTTGTCTCATGAGGATGCAGTTTTTTTAAAGATTATTTTTGGGGCTTTTTTAGAAAAATAAAAGCATTGTGGAGCGTTGTTCCTGTGGGCTCAGGCAACACTAAACCCCTGAGCTTGCCTTAGAAGGGCTGAATGCACAATCCCGCTATTTCTAAATATCACATGGAGAGAGACTCTCACTGCAGCCTGTTTCATTTTGTTCTGAAAATGTTGGCGTGCAGCCTCGTTCTGTGGACGATAAACAAGGTGCAGACTTTCATCTGTGTCACCGGTAACGAGGAGATACAGTGAGTGCTGGATGGAGCAGTGAGTGACAACAACCCCACCCACATTTAAGAGTACTGTTTGCAGTGGAAATGCAAGGGTCTAGTTACCATGTCTGAAGGGTTACTTTTGGTTCCAGAGGTACCATACAAAAAGTGTTCGGTGGAAACGGGGCTTAAGATTGCTCAGTAGGTGTCTGCATAGTCAGATATATCGTAAAATATCTGTCATCCAGCAAATAGTAATTTCTGTGTACATGTAGCTCAGACTTCAGTTTGGTGTCTTGTTGGTCTGAGAAACACAGCACTCACACACCACAGGAATCGCAGCACCAAGATAATGTCTCTGATTACTGACCACAAAAACAAGGATTGTTACACTTTCATTTGCATATGCTTTCAAAGAAGGGGCTGCAAAAATGTTTTTTTTTTTTTCATGGGATTGTTTCCTTTCTGCAGCTGCCCTCATGCTGGTTGCACTGTTCTGTTTTCTCAATCAAGAATTACTTTGCTCAACCACACTTATTTAGTTTTATTGATGTCTGTTTCCTGCAGGACTCTGATAGACACCTGCCTTGCCTTTAAAGAGAACAGGAAAAAAAACAAAACAATAAAAAACAACGGAGAGTTAAAGTAGCTCACAGAGGTTTTGACTAACGCAGCTTGAAACGTGTGCTATTTTTCTTAACCCCTGTCATTTTGGAGAACAATGAGGAGTGTTTCCAGAGTGTGGGTGGATTGAATGTGGTCTAAGGAGTTGTGTGAGACATTTTCGGTGTGGTGTTGTCATATTGCAACTTGCACAGCAGTTGCTATGGTGTCAGTTAGCTGCCTGGAATTTCTTTTATTAAAAGAAGGGGGGAATGAGCCTTCAGTTGTGACCGAAGTACTTCTGCTGTTCTTCTAAATTGGTGTAAATATCCGTAAATAGCCGAGTTTGGTCCTAATGATTTAAACTGTTAATGACCTCCAACATCAAGGTGAAGAGGTTCAAAGTTGCCCTAAGTACAAAATTCTTTTTTGCCTTACCATTCTGGCATAGATGAATGGACAGATAGATCATGGGTGACGGTCTCAGGGGGAACATTGCTTAAAAACCCACAAGGCAGCGTTCTTTGGTTTCCTTCTTCCTGGGGCTCTTAAAGTGCTTTTGCAGCATCCACCCGCTGCCTGCTGGATCGATGAAGCTTTGCTAATGGGTCGACATCTGCTAGCTAGCGTGAGGAGTTTAAAGACTCTCTTTTACATGGCACAAACATGAGGATGGAGTCTGTTTTCTTCAGTCTGACAGGATTTCATCCATTATTTAATTGCTTTGTGTTTGTGTCCGTTAAATGATGAGGTTACCTACAGCGTACACTGTTGGTTGAGGTTTTTCTGACGTGTTGTCATGTTTTTGAAGGTATGTTCGTTGTCTGATATGATGTGTTGAATGTGAATAGTTTTTTTCTACACAAAGTTAAATGTGTGTTGACTGATTGAGATATTGATTTGAGTGGAGACTTAGGTATTGACCTGTTTGCTGTCCCTCCGATCAAAGGAAGTCTGAGCTTGAAATGAGTCTGGTCGGTATCCCCTCGGGCTTAGAGGGGTGAAAGTAGAGAAAATTACATTTAGGTGTGACCAGGGATACCAAAACAGTCAACATTTACAACCAACTGTGTGTTTGTGTGTTTATTGTAGATGAAATGGAGTGGATGGTGGAGCTTTGTGGAGCAGCTGTAGTCAAAGATCCTCTTCTCCTCGACAGTAAACAGGTAAGAGCATCGAGTCTGTCTTGAAAAATAAATGCAAACAAAATGTCACGAACCTAAGTATCATTTTTAAAATGCTTTTAAATCACGTCAGTGTTATTACAGGTGAGTGATTAATAAAAAAGAACAGGAGACTTGTCATCTTGATACTGATGATGTTCCCATCAGCCTCACCTTAATGTTTAGTGCTAATTTGAGAATGTTAGCCTGCTAACATGCCTAACTAAGATGGTGAACATTGCGAACATTATACATTACTTCAAAGAGCCGCTAGCTTGGCTGTAGCATCCTTGTCTTGATCCCTTTACTACCTCCATTAGGCATTAGCCTAGAAGGGAATAGTGCATTTCATCATGAGTGTTTAAGTGTGAGTATCTGTCTGTCTGTAGTTTCTCCCAAACTACTGGACCAGTCAGCCTAATATTTTGTGTGCACATTTATGACTGTATGTTCTTGGACCTCTCATGGTTGTGGTGATTCACACTTGTAGAAGAACCGGTCACATTGACTGTTTTATATCATCTTTACCTGCTGATTCTTTACGTCTCTTAACCAACTAGTTAGCCCAGCTAAAAACAACAAGCCTTACCGCCTGTTGCAGGCCAAATTTCGGCCACCGTCGTGGCTCAAAAACTGACATCCGTAGAAAAGTTTGGTCTCATTTTGAGCAAGAACATCTGCAGATTCATTCCTTACTCGATATGTTATGATCCTCTAAACTTAGGCATGATACCAGATAAATAAATCACAATTTTTGTTTGCCTTTGCCACCATCTTGACTGTAAGGGAGGTAGTAATGACAATTCTACCAGGCACAGCTCTCTGCAATCGGGCTGGTCCGTCCGTACCACACCGGAAGCGTTTCCGAAGCGGAGGGTTTTGCCTGCCAAATTTTGTAGACTTGCAGATTTTATTGATTTGGTAATTTGTGGTAAATTGTGTTTATTGTTATTTCCTACTTTGCTGTTAATGCTGTTAAAAGTCCAGTTATGAACGACATGTTTCAAAGATGTGTGCTTGAGTCTTGCTTATTAAATGAACATTTATCCTCATGATTATATCATACCTTCTGAAAAGCACTGCTGCACAGCTGCTGGAATTACAATCATTGTCTAGAGTGGCCGCAATCAGCTCTTGTGGCCGGGACACCGCCGCCTTGCAGAGATCTGAACTCTACGGAGTGCACACTTCTAGTTACAGTATGAAATGTTTCAGTTTTAATAATTCCAGTTCACTTAGGTTTCCCATGACTCATATTACAAGCAATATAAGCAAAGTATTCTCTGCAGGGACGATGTGGCAGGCAGCAAAGTGCACGGCTCCTCTTAACGCTACTACTCTGTGACTCACTCAGCTCTGGCCTCCATAATGTATATGATTTGCCTCCTGGGTTTTATTTAATTTAAAATTGATTTAAAATGATTCATGATTCATTCAAGTGTCGCGTTAAAATAATATGGATTGAATTATGTTTCCAATAACCACTACTGCCTAATCAACAATTCTTAAACCAGCATGTTTCAGCCAAAAGTCTTTATGTTGCTAAAAGATGATTTGACAGGCCAGTGTGAAAATTTAATTTATTTTCAATTTCTCTGGCCATAAATATGTATGTTATAGTCAGTGCTAATTTGTTATTGTTAAAGAGACTTTTTTTTTTTCTCTCTTTGTCACGCAGAAGTCCCATCAGCTGGTCATTGTACAGCCCGAATCAGAGTCGACGTCCACGTACAGCAGTGAGTCTAAAATTTCCTTTTCACTCTTTACTTTTATAACACACGTTCAGTCTTGTCATTACTCTCAATCGATCTGATACACACACACACACACACACACACACGCACACACACTTAATACAGATAGAGATAAGGCTGACAGCAGCTGATTACAAAATACCTACATGCTTCACCTGGGGGTTCGAGGGTGGGACAAGCATGGACATATGGAGAGTCAGACAGGAATTCTGTTTGATGGATAATATGCCAAATTGGTTATCACTAAATCTGATTGAAGCATGATTGATTTTTCTTTATACCCTAAAATCAATCATCTGTGAGGCTGCATTAGCAAATATGCTATCATAACTTAGGCAAGTTTGCAGAGAAAGTTAGTCAGTCTTAAAGAATACATGATGTCAGTGCAAAGACACTTTAATTTTAAGATAAGCGATTAACACATGGAGAAGTTTTCTTTCATAGAAGAATACTGGCAGGGTTCAATGTCACTGTTTTTTTGTTTTTTTTACTTGAAGTCAAAAAAGTGATACTTGCCCTAAAGTCAATTTTTACTTATCCTTGTACATTTTTTAAGTAGCGCTTATAAAATTAATAACAAAGACTAAAGCAAATCATCATGTTTAATCTTTATTTTGCCCTCATCCTCTAACGCCACCCAGCTAAACTCCTGTTTTCGTGATAACTGAAATGCTTGCTTGCACCTCAGCTCATAAACTTTGCCTTTACCCGCCACAAGATGGCTCACTCCATCGCGACTTCCATCATCAGTTCCAGAAAAAAATGTGTGTCATTCTTTTTTTACCACTTGCTTTAACGGGCAAGCGAGTTGCTCAATTTACAGCGCTGACGTGACATTTTACTTGTCCTGCGCATTTGGGCAATCCATATAGTTGAGCCCTGAACGGACAAAAACAATTTCCGTGATACAAAATTTTAGGTGCTGCCAGCAAGTCTGTCATTTTCCTGTAATCGGGAACTTGTCACGGCATCAACAAGGAGGCTATTTTTATTAATTTAAGGCAAGTAAGAAGATTTGTTTGAGGCTTCCTGCTCAACCTAGCTAGAGTGTTCAAGTTACTTTTTAAGAGATGGCGGGTGAGCAAATGGGTAAAGTTCTCAAGCTAGTTAACTAAGTTAGCTAGCTTGAGTTTGTCCCAAGTGATGATGTTATTTTCTAGTTATTTGCAGCTAACATGTTACCTATCGTGGCTAGCTGGCCAGTGCTAGTTAGCTAGCATTGCAAGGCAATCTTTAAGGGATGGTGGGTAAGAAAATGGCTATTGTTTTCAAGCTGGCCAACTGAGTTAGCTAGCTAGTGTTTGTTCCAAGTGAAAGTATTATTTTCATGTCTTTTCTGACATTAAAAAACATTTAACAACAACAGAAAAAAAAGCAGGATTTTAACGGCAGCTAACGTGTTACCTATCGTAGCTACCTGGCGAATGCTAGCTAGCCAGCATTGCAAGGCAATCCTTTGAGAGGCCAACTGAGTTAGCTAGCTTGAGTTTTTTCCAAGTGAAAGTATTATTTTCTCATCTTTTCTGACATTAAATAACATTTAACAACAACAGGAAAAAAATAGGGATGCACCGAAATGAAAATTTGTGGGTGAAGCCGAAGCCGAATATTATTAAACGCTTGGCCGAGTACCGAATACCGAATATCATTGTTTAGTTGTTGATTAGTTTTTGCAGATGAACCCCCTCCAGATTAGTGTTGTCGCGGTATCAAAATTGGGACCCACTGTGCGATACCAATGAAAATATCATGGTTCTGAGTAGTATCACGATACCACAGCGAAAATGAGGCAGATGTGGCCTTTTGTCATTTATGAAAAGATAAATCACTTTTCTATAATACATCATTGATATTTCATNCTGGCTCGGCTGTTCAGGTACTTCTGGGCAGTCATGACACCAAGAAGAGGATATTATTGGAACCGACTTCTCCGTCGCCCGGTAAGCCTATGGCCGCCGTATTTGACAGGAATACATTACTGTCTGTGTCTGTGACCCACGTTCAACCCACAATCGGTGGGACTCGCCTTTCGTTTCTGCTGGTGGTTGAAATCTGTAGGCTGCTCACACAGCGTGCTGAATGATTTAAGCCTATTTTGCTCGCTCAAAACTATTTTTAGTCGCAAATGCGAGGGCGGTGATGGACGGATCGCCACACTGCCGACATTTTACTCCGCCCGTCACGGCACGCCGTTTGATTGCGTTACCAAACACGCCGCTATTATTCGGCCTTGCTTTTAACTTATTCCACCGAATAACGAACGTGTGTTTTTTTGCAATATTCTGCCGAATATATTCGGTTACCGAATATTCGGTGCATCCCTAGAAAAAAAGAAGCAGGATTTTAACGGCAGCTAACATGTTACCTATTGTAGCTACTTGGCGAATGCTTGCTAGCCAGCATTGCAAGGCAATACTTTGAGAGGCCAACTAAGTTAGCTAACCTGAGTTTTTTTCCAAGTGAAAGTATTATTTTCTCATCTTTTCTGACATTAAAAAACATTTAACAACGACAGAACAAAAAGAAGCAGGATTTTAACAGCAGCTAACATGTTACCTATCGTAGCTAGCTGGCCAATGCTAGCTAGCCAGCATTGCAGGGCTGGATTCATTAGCTTGTAAATACATTCTTTATCATGTTTTATTGGGAAAAGTGTAAACTTGTTGTTGCTTTTACTGTTGATAATTATGTTTAGGATGCCCCAGTGTGATGCTAACAACCATTAGGAAAAGCAGCATTTTTTAAGTAGCTCGAGAAAATTTGAGATGGGTGAAGCTATTAAGAGGTGTAGCTCCAGGCTAGCATTCAAATGATTCAGTTTTCTAGACTGTTCTAGCTCGAAAAAATAAAAACAATCCTTCACCCAACAGTCATCATACCCACATTATTATTATTTCACAAAAGTTTCTGGTGTGTGTGTTAAAAAAGATCCTATAAATTCACTATGGTCATCAAAAATGTCTTCACATTATCAACAAGGTTAACACACTTTAGTCCTCTATTTGGACGAGGTTATTAAAGGCAAGGCAGTACATTTATGAATACATGACATGTAGTCTTAGCATCACTTTACAGTATTGGTAAGTGGTTTAAATATTGTTTTAAGTCAGATTCTATTAGAATATGCTGTAGTGAATGGACAGTCCCCACAAGCATAGACATTCTGGCTGGTGTGTATGCCTGTGCACCTGTCCGACCATTAGTCCATGGATTTGAATGCATTTGTGGCTGTGTGAGGACCAGTTGGAGAGTGACAGAACGGTGAAATGGCAGACACTGCCAGCCAAAATGAGACAGGTTCCCAACAAGAGCGAGGGGAGTGACTTGCCAGGAAAGAGAGTGTGAAGGAAGTTAGGCAGCAGAGAAATGGCCAAGAGAAAATGTCAGATCGGAGCCGGGGGAAATGTCAAAACAAGTTGGCCACAGAAAAGAGAGGCTGCCATAGCACGAGGAGAGCTGACAGTTTGAAACAGAGAAGGGAGCAAGTGGCTCTAAGTCCTCCCCCTCCTCCCCTCCCCTCCTCTCCTCACTTCTCATGGCATCCTAATTTGCACTGCTGCATATTTAATGCAGCTTTTCCTCTTCCACGTCCTCTGGCACTCATAGCCCAGGTAATCGAGTAGCCCATCACCCTCCCCTTCTCTATCCCCCTTTATCCTCCTCTTCTGCACCATTGATTGAAATCACACACACATCTCTCCTTTCCTCCACACCATCCTCTGATGTAATGGAAATGTGTGAAGATGTGCGCACACACTTTAGATTATGTTTTACAAGACATATTCTGGACATGTCAGTTCAGGATATTGCCTCAAAGGAATGTGATGCTCATATTAGAAAACTACATGATCTGTGGTGATAAGCAGAGATCTGTTTTTCAGGTTAAAATGATCAGTGACGGTATGAGCACCTGAGTTTCTGGGTATACTGGCATGCTGTTTGATTCAGAATCAGAGCTGATAGATCTTAAAGGAATACTTAACCTGCAAAATGACCATTTGTATATCACTTACTCACTCAGTGTTTCGTTGAGTTTGTGAAGACAACTTTCTCTCACGTGTACGGGGATCAAAGAATCCAAAGAAGGTGAACATTCTTTTTAACGGGGCCACGTTTAACAACAGCAAAACTATACCAAAACATCAGTTTACAAACTCTCACACAACTCATGCAGTATCATCCAAGTCTATTTTATCCAGTTCTGTGCTCAGTCCTTCCCAGACACATGCATTTCACTAAAACATGGTGATTTAAAACACTCCCGCCTACGAGTAGCGTGCCCTGAACCTGAGTTTTAAATACATGCGTGTGCCAAGGTACACTACTCGGCCGTTAAAGGGAACGTTGGTACTGACTTTTTTAAGATCGTAGTGTTTTAGCTGAACTGTGTCTCTTTGGGAAGTACTGAGCATACAGCTGAATTAATGAGACTGGGATTATACTGCACGAGTTGTGTGAGAGTTTGTAAACTGATGTTTTGATATAGTTTTGCTGTTCTTAAGCGCTATATCGTGGGCAACTGGACTCGCTTGAGTTTTTTGCAGATGTCATACCTCTTGGATGAGAAGCGAAACGTCTGCAAGAAACTCAAGCAAATCCAGTTGCCTACGATGTAACATTTAAGATTGCCATGACCTGGATGACTGAGAATCTTCACCGATAGTTTTGCTGTTATTGAAAGTGGTCCTCGTTAACTTAAGTTTGTGAAGCATGTTTGCCTTTCACCATGGAGGCATGCGAGAAAAACTGTTTCCTTCTTTAATTCAACAGAACACGCAGTGAGTAATTAATATACATATGATGATTTTTGCGGTAAGTATCAAATATATGTATATAGATGTAAATGATAAAATGTCAAGTTTAAAGGTTACTGTAATTTATATACAACCGGCATAAATATGGATAAATTAAATAAATTGTAGGGTTACAGTAAAATAAATAACAGTACGGCAGCATTAATGAACTAATAAATAATCATATGAAAGCGCAAAGAAAATGTTATCTATTAGCTATAATCAAGATTAGTGTAATACTATAGATTCAATGTAATGAAAATGATAGTGAGCTGCACATGCGTATGATTTTGTCATTTAAAATCCCTCTGCTCAACAGGTCTCTCTAGAAACGCTACAGTCGTGACACGTGGTTGGCTCCTGGACACCGTGGCAACCTACACACTCCAAAACCACAACAAGTACACAACATGAGCAGTGGAGCCGAGCACATTGAACCCACAGCCATGCATCGTCCTCTTAATAAACATTTTACAAGTTCTGCTTTTTAATGTCCGGTCCTGTCACCAAACTGTCATGCTCCAGTTTTATTAAAGTTAAATCAACAGAAGATGCTTGAGTCGAGTCTTTTATTTGTTTTATAGCACAGGAATTAGTGCACACATAAATCCAACACTGCTACGCACAATAACTGTATGAAAAAATGTGCCCATAATAGCAAATCTGGATTTACCAGAAAAGCTTTACCGTTAATTGACCAATATTTTTAGTTGGAAAAGTGTCGTTTAACTTTCAAATATATCACCTTATACAGTCAAACACAGATGGAATTGTAAAGTTTAATGAGATGGCCCTGGGTAAACTGTTTTTGGGGGTTTATATACATCTAAGCTGCCTGAGGAAATACTAAAGTTAAAGTACAGTAGAGCCTCTCACCATGCCCAGTGTCATCCTCAGGGGTTTCAGAAAGAGCCATTTACAGTATTTAGTACGTGTATGTCTCCTGTCGGATCTAATGTATTTTAATAAGCTCATGTCGTCGCGCTCTCCGATGTTCCCACTGTTGTTATATGGCTCTGCGACTGTTGTTTGCAAATCCCCTGTGGACGCCAGCTTTCTGCTTGTAGCGGAAAGCCTGTAGATTTCTTGAACATGGATTGAATGCAGCAACATGTTCGACACAGTTTTCTTGAATTATTGAACAGCCATTGTGTGGGAATAAAATGAGAGGGAAGGTATTGGCAGTCATGGGCCGTGTGAGGGCACAGAAATGACCCGTGTGTGTGCACAGTCTTCATTCTTTCATGTAACCTTGAGAAACCATTTTAAAAAATGGGATGGTGCTGACATAAGGGCTGTAATTAATCATTTGGGCAATAAAATACAAAAAACAAATATGGAACAAAATCTCCCCAAAGCCCAACATGATGTCTTCATTGTGCTTGTTTTATTCTACCAACAACCTAAAATCCAAAGATACTCAGTTTGCTGTCACAAACAATAAAGAAAAGCAGCAAATCCTCAGAATTAAAAAGCTGAAACTATGTAATATTTCTCATTTTTGTTTGAAAATTGACTCAGTTCATCATCAAAGGAGTTGATTAAGTATTCAGATATTTTTTTAATTTTTAGTTGAACATTTAGGCAGCAATCAGTGGTGTGGTGTCCCTGTGCTCACAGTATGTGGATGATTTGTCTACTGTCTAAATATAAATTGCATTAGACCGAACCACAACTCTGTAGAAAAGCACTACCACAAGCTACTTCGTCCATTTCACTTCAGAGGCCAGTGGATCTTTTCTCTAAATGCACAGTGAGAAAAGAAACTTCAAAAGGACCCAGATTTAGCAGTTTTACACATTAAAGCCATCTTTACTGAAAACTTTTCCTGAGAGAAAGTTGACTCTTCCTCAGCAGACTCGGCTTACTAACAACATTAAGCTGAAATTCAGCCGATTAATGTCGTTAGCATCCTGGAAGCACTCGCAAATGACCAAATTAAATTCCAGTGCTGCAGTAAATGTAACTTCTTGACCTGACCTCATTTTAGAAGGCTACTTTATTCCCTGCTAATTTGCTCCTCTGGTATATTTTAGCAGCAGAAGCAACAGTTTGTGGCATTTATTTTTTGATTTTCTTTTTCAACCTGTTTGATGGAAGGACGGTGTGAAACCTAAAATTGTAAAAGAACTGCATGTCTCTTTTGAAAATGTCAAAAAAAATGACAAATGTGGAAAAAGCAATTTCATACAATACTTAATATTTTCATTACCTAACATACTCATAACAAAGTGTGAATTTTAGTTTTTGGGAAGACAAAAGTTTTTGGGTTCATTACATGACCATGTTCATTATATACAATCATCTGTGACTGAATAAACAGTTAGCTTTTAAGTTTTGAGAGACAAACATAAATGTAACAATTTATGTTGCGTTCAAATGCTCCTCGGATTGTTCAATTTCCAGAGTAGGGAGGTTGTTCGTCCAACTTTGGTGTGTTCAAGCTACAAAGAATTTATTGCTCAAGTTGATTGCCGTTTCCAGTATATAAACGGACTGCACTTGCACCTTTCTCGTCACATTCACCCATTCACACACACAGTCACACACTGGTGGCCGAGGCTACCATACAAGGTGCCACCTGTTTCTCAGCAAGCATTCACACACTCTCACACAGCGATGGAACAGCTATTGGGAGCGATTTGGGGTTCAGTTTCTTGCACAAGGATACTTCAACATGCAGACTGGAGGAGCTGGGGATGGAATTGCCAATCTTCCAATTGGAGGACAATCCATTCTACCTCCGAGCCCAGGGCCGTCAGACAGGACGTGTATATAAATATCGCTTTGCCTGACTTGTTTTCGGAGTTAATGCTGATACATAACTTTTCTAACTAATCTAGGTCGCTCTATGTGGACAAAAGCTGACAATTCCAACCTAATGCCATGCTACAAATTAGATATGAGTGAAAAATGAATTATAATAGGTGAATTAAGACAGTGTTTCCTAACTATTAACCAAACATTTACTTTCGTCAGCCATGCACATGACATCAAAGTTTAACAAGTCCTATCCCCTTGAGACCCTCAGCTTCTTTGTGGTCTGCATTTTTAACTTCTCCAAGCTGTTTGGGATCGATATGACCTGATGAGTACAAAAACTAAACATTGTCTTTAAACAGGAAGTTTGGAACAAGGAGGACAATGGATTTATTTTTAAGAGTCACAGTGTGTAATAAAATATAAAACTGTTTGTTTCAGTGTCTGAATATTGTCCTGCAAAAACTCTTGTTTGCTTGTTTGTTTGATTTGTAACTGAATTTTCTTCGCTCCATACTCCAAGCAAGGACTGTCCTCTTGTCTGTAGGAACAGTCTAATGATAATAAAGTCCCAATGTCCTCAGACGAGTACTTCCTAATTAACAGCGTCTTATCTTGTTACTGTTGCTAAAATTGTCTATTTTTGTTTCAGGATCAGCTGCAGACTGACTTGGCAGAGATGACTGCCATCTTGTTTTTTCATGGATTAGTGTATTGTGCTCTTACTACCACTAGATGGCATAAAAAGTGTCCACGAACGAGGACAGCAGGTCTGAGTTCAGCAGAATAAAGTATAAGGTGCAGCAAACCCAGAATGCGATGTCCTCATATAAGGACGCAGGGTCTCAGGAGGATATACCAACATTTTTGCCGACTTTCCAAGTTGTTCCGACTTCACGTGAATTGTCCCGTTCGCATTTTTCTGTTTATACCGACACCACATAAATGTGCTTTCACCATTCTATCCATTTATTTTACTGTCAAAAAGCTGCATATCACCAACCAAACACTGAACACAGCACAGATATAGTTCCCATAGTGAACCCAGTTGGTGGATATTTTACTGCCTCCTCTCCTGCCCACCTCTATCTTCTATATTTCATTGGAGGATCATTTTCCAGGGGCAAGATTCAGTGTGTCTTAAAATGGGGGGATTCGAGTTCTCTGACATTGTGGAGTAATGTCAGCAAATTCCAGCCTCATACTGTACGAGTTCATTATACATCAAAGTATCAAGGTTTCAGGCATTATCACCTGTCAGTGTATGCCAAAATAGCACTCAGGTAATCATTTAATGAGAAGCTATTTACCTTAGTGTCCTTACCTCTAGCTTGAGAGGTGCTGTTAGGCAGATTTTGTTCTCTCTCGGACAGACAAAAATGTGCATAAATGTATCTCCTAAAGTCTCACCTACTCCTACCATTTTCAAAATTCTGCAAATGTCAGTGTGTTTTATTCATATTTTCAGGTCCTCTCTCTCACATTCATGAAAAACAAAACCACTCACAACATGTAGACCACGTTTCTTCGCATATGGAAAACATACCACCTTAATAATATATGTTTCTACTTATAGCACTCACTCAAGATCCCTCGAGATGTGTTTTTGGTCCTTACCGTGTAATCGCTGCAATAGCCAGAACTAATGTTGTGGGGAAGTCATATCTGCAAAAACCATTGAAACAATGTGGAAACGGGTGTTTGAAGTGCAGAGATATTGTAGAGAAGCATATTACTCCTGCAGCCACACTCAACTTTTCTAGCAGAATGAGCTTGGAACAGTTATGACTCAAGGACATGAGTCAACTTGAATGACTGCACCGTATATTAACCCCATATAGATGTTGGCTTGCAGGCTAGAGTGGTGATTATAAGCGTTTCTTCTGTTAGGTGTTAGAGATGGTAATACGTCTGCTGAAGAAAGGGTACTTTTCATGGCAAAAATGTGCCTCAAGACACATTAAGACACATTTTCAAGACTCTGTAACTGCAGATTGTATTAATTTGAACTCCCGCAGCATTAAAACAATGCTGGGAGAACATTTTTCTACCATTTAATATCAACAACTGTTTTGCAATTAGTGAGCATTTGGTCGAAGGATGAATACAAATGCTGCATTCAGTGTCATTCATCGCTATGACAACAACGGATATCAAAAACCAGGTGGCTGAAAATAGAGAAAGAGCTCACATGAAACAGTAATGTCAGCACGTTTGCTCCGAGGCCTTTTAAATGCCAGATGTGCGGTACCAGACGCCAGAGTGCCAGGACGCTGCTTTCCACCAGTCAGCTGATTTTTCAGTGCTGAGCTGCAGCGGAGCGCTCATTCAGCTCAGTTACTCTGTATGGGAGCAGGGGTTACAGCATGATACAGAGCGGAGGCTCACAATGCAACACTGTTTGCTTTGTTTTACTGTACAATTAACCGAATGGTTTCAGCCTCCGAGTGCTTTGTTAGTTTAATAAAGACACAAGGGTTGGTGACCCTTGGAGAGTCCAGTCCTGTCTTTTAGTACAGCGTGAGCAATAACCTGAACCCATGTCTAACAGTATATGTAACTGAGATTTTGACTCTGAAAAATCCGACTACTGATCACAAAACAGTAAATCTTTTAACTGTATTCCAGGCCTGAAGTCCATATAAACTTAAAAAAAAAAAAAAAGTAAGCGCAACACTTTTGTTTTTGCTCCCATTAATGAGTTGAAATAACAGATCTAAAACACTATCTATGCACACAAAAGGCTTATCTCTCTCAAATTTGATTTGTTTAAATCCGTCTTAATGAGCACTTCTCCTTTTCCAAGATAATCCATCCACCTGACAGGTGTGGCATGTTGAGATGCTGATTAAACATCATGGGTAGTACACAGGTTTGCCTTGGGCTGGTCACAATAAAAGGACACTCTAAAATGTGCAGTTATCACACAACATAATGCCACAGATGTGGCAAGTTTTAAGCAAGCATGCCATTGGCATGCTGACTGCAGGAGTGTCCACCAGAGCTGTTGCCCATGAACTGAATGTTCATTTCACTACTACAAGCAGTTCCCAGTGCAATTTCTGAGAATTTGGCAGTACATCCAACCGGTCTAGTAAGTCCAGGCCAGGACCTCCACATCTGGGTTCTTTACCTATAAGATTGTCTGATACCAGCCACTGAGATGAGTGTCCCTGAGACCATTTGCAAAAAGCCTTTTTTATGCAAACCAACTGTTCCATCACCTATCACAAAGCAGTTATCAGATGATCTTGCAGACGCAAAAGCCGGATGTGGAGGTCCTGAGCTGGTGTGGTTACACAAATTCTCAGAAACGACATTGGAGATGCAATCAGCATGTCGGCATGTTGGGGTGGCTGTGGGTCGTCCATCAATCAGAAGATCAGCCGATCGATCCCCAGCTCCTCCAGTCCACACATCGAAGTATCCTTGAGCAAGATACTGAGCCCCAAATTGCTCTCAAAGGTGGTTCCATTGGTGTGTGAGTGTGTTAAAGCTGTGTAGCAGGTGGCACCTTGTACGGTAGCCTCCGTCACCAATGTGTGAATGGGCGAATGTGACTTGAGTGGTCGGAAGACTAGAAAGGTGCTTTATAAATGCAGGTCCATTTACCATCCCGTGTCAAAACTTGCCACCTCTGTGTTGTAATGATGCTCTTAAATTAGCATCTTCTTATGCCACACCTGTCAAGTGTATGGATTTTGGATTAGGCTGGCAAAGTGCTCACTAACAAGGATTTTTTTTATTTTTATTTAAAGATATTTTTTTGGGTCATTTTGCCTTTAATCGATAGGACAGTTAAGCGTGAAAGGGGGAGAGAGAGAGGGAGTGACATGCAGCAAAGGGCCACAGGCTGGAGTTGAACCCGGGCCGCTGCGGCAACAGCCTTGTACATGGGGCGCCTGCTCTACCACTAAGCCACCGACGCCCCACTAACAAGGATTTAAACAAATTTGTAGACAAAAAAAGGTGTTACGTGAGTTATTTCAACTCATTAAAAAATGGAAGCAAAAACAAGAGTGTTGCATTCATACTTTTGTTTAGTGTAAGAGCAAGACTAAGGCCCAATCCCATTTCTACCCTTTAAATCTTCCACTTGGTATGCAGTGCCATCATTTGTGAGATAACCCTTGTGTTCAGCCGAGTTGCTGATGAGTTTATCCTAGTCCAACCATCTGTTGTTTGTATAGCCTACATTCCGATCGAACGGTAACAAATTGTTTTCCAAAACTTACCGAAGTTGCTGACTTCGCAAGGTGTTCTGGGATATTTCATCTTCCACTTCGTTGTAAGTGTGGGTCCGGGCTACCTTGGAATCTAGGGCGGGGAAACCACTTCCACTGCCTCAGTTCTGTTTTGGGACACCACTAGCCTAAACGTGAACATGCACAATCAAGTGCAAGTGGGTATTTCTAGGGGAAGTGTGGGTATTGAGACAGGCCCTAAGTTAATGGTAGGGATGCACGATAATATTGGAACGTTATCGGTATCGGCCAATATCAGCTTTAGAATGAAATATCAGAATCAGCCAACATGCTTTTCCTTAATTTGCACAATGAATGAATATCACATACATTGAAACGTACTGTATTTCATGTTTCCATTTGCTGGTGGGCCATCACGATAAGAGTATGCATGTATAATGTGATGTTAATTCCACTACAGAAGAGACTTGATGATCACGAAGATTAGGTTGGGAAGTCAAATGAGACATACATATTGGCATATCAGATATTGTCAAAAAAATATATATCGTCAATCCGTAGTTGTAGAGACATTAACCTGCTGGTTGCAAAGATGAAAAGTCATTAGGATATACCCTGTGGGAACTGTGAATGTTTTTTCCAAAAGTCATAATTACCCAGACATTTCACTAAGAAACTAAGAAAATTTCATTCTCACGGTGGAGCTAGAGAAAAGCTCAAAGGATCATCAAAGCCAGTAGGCTTCATCCTCTGGGGGGAAATATATGTCTGTAAAAGATTTCATGGCAATCCATCCAAAAGTTGTCAAAATAAAACATTATTTGTGACACACTCCAATCACTTGATAATGTCAGTGAGCTCAGAGCTGGGAGGTCAAAGAAACGATTTGTCAGTAATGCTGAGAGTTATTTATGGAACAGAGAACAACCAATTTAAATATAACCGAGTGGTCTCAAGGTGTAGCTTCTCTGTGTAAAGACTGCTGTGTTAGAGCCTTTTTCACAGTAACTGAGTTATGGCTCCATGTGCGTGTAGCTCTTTGTGTAACAAAAGTAGGTTACGTGTTAGATGTCTGCAGTTGTTGAGTCTTAATGCCTCGGCATGGACCGGGGTATCTCACCGTGGATGATATTTCTGTTCAAACGTTTCACTGGGGAAATCAGCAAAAAACAATCTGCTTGGCCATCTGGAATGTTTCAGCATGCTTGTTTGTTTGTGAGGCTGCACATCTGTGTCCGTGTATGCAAACATGTACAAGCAGATTGGCATTTGCTTCAAACACCTGAGGGCAGTAATTTTGCCCCCAGCTAAATTCAGCATGAGCAGAGTGATCGTTCCTGTGGTTTTTTTTCACGGTGACACATGAATGTGTGTTTGCTCAGGATTGTTCTACACCTTTTACAAGAGCTGAGACAAAAGTCTCAGACAGTGTGACGAGGGAAACTACAAGAGCAGAACCACTGAAAAGGCCCAGATGTCATGTTGTCATTTCTCTTCTAAGCAGAACCATTCTGGGAAATTTTGATGAGCATTTTTCATTATTGTCTGACATTTTATTGGTGAAAACATCAACTAATTATAAAAGTAATTATCAGATTTATTGATATTAAAGCTAGTCACTAGTTGCAGCTTTACATTGAAAGTCTGAGGCTACATTCATGCTGCAAGCCTTAGTGCTTAATTCAGATTTATTCCTCAGATCTGATTGTTTTGTTCGGCCATTCACATATTTTTTTAAATGTGGTCCACATCAGATTCTAGTGTAATCTGGTCACAGTCCTGAACTTACCTGCAAGAGCAAAAGAACAATATCAAAGACGTCCTACACAGTATGCTGTCATACAGATGTAAACATGGAGGTCACTGAAGTTTCAGTTTTCCACAGAATAAGATTTGTGGAGGTACCTGTCACCCCACTGAATCTGGAAACTCTGTTGCTGTTGTTACACTGGTTAGTTGCAGTACTGAAGGACCGTCCCTGGAGCCGCACTCCTAGCAGCTAGTGTTAGACACCGAGCTGTTAAACAATTACAACAAACTCACGACACTGAAAAGGCGCAATTCTCTTGTTACACCCGTGACGTTAGGTAACATTAGCCATGTGTTACGCTGCTATGCTAAACCTGCCTCGTGAAACTTCGTTAACTAAGGCTAGCAAGCCCGTAACTTAATGCCTCTCACTACGTGTTGCATTAGGCGTGAGAAATGTACCGAGTCTTCCCTGGGTGAGTCTGACCTCTCCTATCTGGGTGTGTGGTCGACTTACCGCCAGGCCGCCGCTCTTGTCCTTTAAGACCACCTTGCTCGGACAGGACGACTCTGCAACACCCCTCCGATGCCGTTCCATCGGACCAGTCCAGCGGCTAGCTCGCTCTTCTATGTGGTTGTTCAGAGTGAATGTGTATTTGCATGGATAACTCGTGGTGGCGTGTAAAACGCTGTCTCAGTCTCTCTTGTCTTCAGAATGTCTTGCGTCCGGCGTCTCCCCCGTGGCGTGCCCTTCAGCTCAAAGATCTCTTCTTCCTCCCTCTGGGTGCGACTAATAGCGGCTAATGAGTCATTATCACCAACCCCCAAGTGTGACGTCAGTGCTGACCCTGCCTCCTACCACCTGCCTAATCCACACCCACAACATATTCATTACACTACCAATAAAGCTATCATAACACGTGATGCTAATACTTAACCCCGTCACTGTGCGTTTGCGGCCAGGCAAACTCTTACCATTGATCTACAGTGGAAGCCGGCAAATTTGTGCACAGATGATAACGAGGTTGAGGATGAGGAGAAAGACAGACACATTTCTGATTACGGCTTTTTGCGGGGCAATGGCTGCTACTCCTGTAAGTTGGGGTGGATCCGGTGGTTAGGTGGCCTAACTGAAACAGATTTCAGTCAAAATTTCTGGAGGTCAAAGTCTACCTTTAACCACACCTCTGTCAGGGCTTCTCCACAAGAATCTTGCGGCAAGACACCCAGATCAGGTGACCCATCTGTGAGAGATGTAAAAGTCGCATGATTTCAGATTTGACTTTCCAGACTGGGGCCACATTGTAAAAACTGGACCTGTATCTGATTTATGACTATATGCGAAAGTGACCCAAATTTAATTTGAAAAGATCAGACTCCATGTGATTTGTTCTGTTCACACTTATTAAAATAAATCAGATCTGAGTCACATATGAGCAGAAAAAAAATCAGATTTGGGCCACTTTCACCTACAGTGTGAACGTAGCCTTAGAGTATGTTTTCGTGTTTGTGATGACCCTACAATTTATATAGGTTCATTCCAGATGAGTATTGCAAAAAATGCCAAAACAGACCCTGTGACAGTCCTTCTTAAATCCAAAATCATGCATACAGTTGATAAATTACCTGGAAAAACTGAAAGATACCAGCACCAGCTGTTTGGGCACACATTTGGTCAGAGGATTGACTTCCACATTGACTAATGACCATACTCCAGCCATTTCAGACATTCATCGTGCACCTTAAATGTCAGCTCTTTGTTGTCAAGCTGCTCTGAATAGTGCACTTTGTTTACCATGACCCTGACTGCTCTTACACTTTGCTGTAATCCTCATTAGTCGCTGGCCCTGTATTTTGGTCACACCCCTCGGCTGCAAACCAAACAGTGTCTGCAAGTGTCTCTTCAACGGAGTCCTTAAGGCAAGGTCATGAACAGGGAAAGTTTGTAGAACACCAACCGGTTTGGTTTCCATCCAAGCAAGTCCACCCTGCCTCTAACACTTTCTCCCTTGTAGAAAGAAAGAGAGAATTTACATAGTTGGAACAAACTGTGTTTTCTAGCGAGTCAGACCCTCTAGGATGAGCTTTGTTTACTCCTGGTTAAATTTGCAAGAGTTCCACCATAGTAAAAATCCAATTTCAGAAACATCACCCTTTTTTATTTTGTTATGAGTGTGCGTGCCATATGCATGCTTGTATGTGCAGCTGCGTTTTGTTTTTGTGAATGTGCTTTCTCTCGTCTTCTCTCCGCAAATTTGCCGCCTTCATTGGTGCACAGAGAGAACAGAAGGAGAAGCCTTCGCCCTCATGGACACAGGGCACATATATTTTTAATCTGCTCAATTTTACATACTGTTTAAATGGGTCCTGCATTTTTAATGACTCACTCGCTCCCACTGACACGGCAACCATTATCCTGGCATTGCTATTGTGTGGCTTGTATTGGGTGGTTGATGCTTGTTGCCAGTCTTATTTCACCTAATTCCCTTTCCTTGTGATTTTAAAAGCTGAGATTTGAGTAGAACTGAACTGATCTTAGAGCAGCGGTGTCAGCCATCTTCTAACCTCCGAGCATTAGGGTGCAGTTTTATGGCTACTGACACTGTGCAAGCAGGAAAGACATTAAAGATGCAGAAGGGTTGAGCCTCGGTGGTCACTGATCACTGGTACTTTATAGTGGAATTAAAATGAAAAATGGACCCCCTGCAAAGCGAGTTTGTATCAAGATAATGGTGCATATAATAATAATGCTGGAAAAGCAATACATCCAGATAGATTCCTATGTGGCTGAAAAGCGCGTAAACAAACTTCCTTCCTTTGCAGAAAAACTATAATCAATTTTACATGTCAGTATTACCATAATTACATTTAAACTTCCCACATGACTGCCTGTGACTTCACATTATTTACATGTGGCTGGCTCATCTCACCAGGGACTTATAATGCAGGTTGTAGGCTGGACTTGCAACCTGAAAGTTGTTGTTAGAGCTGATTGTTGCCTCTCTGCAGCACATTCACTTCACATTCCAGGTAAATGCTTTGTGATTAGGTGGTTAGATTGAAAAGCAGCAGGACTCTGAATCCTGAGGAACAAGACTGAGAACCACTTGTCTTGGTGGCATCGTCTTCCTACCTGAGAGCAGTGATTCAATCTTGCTGAAGCCTTAACTGCTGAAGCATCTCTGAGCAAGTTTCTTTAAGTTCCTCTTTCAGCAATAATTGAAACTTAAAAAAGACAGCTCATCTCTGATCATCAAAATAACATATTTAGAAGTCTTCTTCGTGCCTTCTAAAGTCTTTGATATAACTCTACACCTTTGTCTTATTTAATATGCACAGATCTAGAAATATACAGATTACCTCTGTCCCTGATCTGCTCACCTACAACCCGAGTGCACCTTCTCACCTTCGACTCTGCTCATCGCTCTCTACAACGTCAGAAACGCAACAGTAATAGATAACATGAGCCTTTGGCTTGACTGTGTTATCAAGCATCTAATAATGTGTTGCTAATGTGAGAGGGGGCGGCGCAGGGTTACAGTGGTTAGCATTGTCGCCTCACAGCAGGAGGGTTCCTGGTTCAAACTCCGGAGTGGGGGAGGCCCTCTGTGCGGAGTTTGCATGTTCTCCGCATGTCAGCTTGGGTTTTCCAGGTACTCCGGCTTCCTCCCACAGTCTAAAGACATGCAAGTTAATTGGTGACTCTAAATATAAACACCCCCACCCTGCAAGTTGATTGGATTGGTTCCTTAGGTTTGTGACATATGAAACCCTGGCTGTCTTAATCTGTGTTCTTGACACCAGGCGTGGATTGGCCATTGGGAAGTTTGGGAATTCTCCCGCTGGGTTGTTCTAGTAGGGGCTGGTCCTTTTTTTTCCTACATCCAGCATTATGTACACTTTGTTCACACTTCATTTTGAAAACTGGACGTAGTCACATGTGTATCCTTCCGCTTACTTGGAAGAGTCCATCACTGGGTCTCCCCATCAGCTTGATCTGGGCCATTAGATTGCATTCATCATCAGTGTCAATATATGGTGGACTACCATCGTAGGCTCGGCTGATTTGACCACAGAGATGCGAGTGACTACTGGCCTGACTGCAGTTATTTTTACAGCGTTCCCTACAGGCAACCAGACACTCCCGAGCACTGTGTTAACGCCTGATAAGGCATATAATATTTGATAGGAAGCCCAGCCTTGATATAGTGAGCTGGCTCTAATTTGGTTCCATGTTTAAACACTGTTGACTGTTTTGCAATATTTTAAATTATTCTGAAAAGCAGGCTAATAAGTCAAATTAGGTGACAGGCAATCGATACATTAATTCAACTTTGAATTTTTGCTGTCTGTTCACACAAACGTGGAGAGGCAATCTTTGTATAATTAATTGTTTTACACAACGTTTTACCGCCCCTGTTTGAGACTGTCATTGGTACACTGCAGTTCTGAAGTCCTCTGCCAGTGCAATTTTAAATTCTTCCCTTATAATCTTAGAAATATCTCCCCTTAGGGATGATAAGATGTCTGACTTAATTTCTTCAGTTGACATACCTCCACTTTCCATGCTTGTCGGCTAGGGTTGGTCTGAGTTACCTGAAGTTCGGGTAGTTAGCTGTGTAGGTCTTGCAGGCCGTGGAGTGTTACCTCAGCCTTTCTGTCATTCAGATCATTATTTCTCGCGTTATCCTGTGTAACTTTTAGTGTCTTTATGGTGAACTCTGAACTTTCAAGCAGGTTGTCAGGTAGTGCTGATCCTGCAGGAGCTTCGTGTTAGTCCATACCCTGCTCACTAGCTCCCCCAGTACTTTGCAGTTCTAAGGTGGACATGCTCAGTCATGGCATTAATTGCTTATTTCGCACATGAAATTTCTTGCAGCATATAAAAGGCAACATTTGGAGATGTTGACAAGGTTGAAAACTTGATGTCCTAACTCTGTGTCCCAACCACAGGCTAAAAAAGTTGGACCCTGCGGGAATAAGACATAAATTAATTAGGCTCAAGTGCTGTCATTTTAAAGATGACTCCGCAAAACTCAGGCATGAGTTACAAGGTTATAAGGCATGTCCTGTTACAGACCTTTGTAATAATCTGGGCAGGGTTGGAAATTAGCACAAGACACCAGCCAAATGCTGGTAAAATATGCAAGTGGCTGCCAGATTTGCTCCACTCACCAGCCAAAAAAAAATCTACTGAGTGGCTGGTAGATTTTTTAATCCATCCGCTACAGTGACAGGTGGACAAAAAAGTTAATTTTCCACCCTGACCCTGGGACACCATTTCGTTTGGTGTGCTGTTACATCACCTTGAAAGAAGGAGTCTTCACTTCTTCAACACTCATTTGTATCTTGTCTTCCTCTCTAATATATATCAACCATTTGATTACACTTTATGTATCCTGTTTCTAATAAAACATGTCACCAGTGGGGTTCCTTCAGGCTCAAGCACACTCGTTTTTCATTAATCAACACAACCTCAAGTAATGCTATGCATCAACTCATACTTTTATTTTTTGCCCTCTGGCCATTCAGTTTGAGGCGTACATCTCTACTTGCCTGGCTGATATTTTCAGTCAAACGTCTGCATGCTGCCTTAAATTAAATCTCATGTGACAGGCAGAATTTTTAGCCATGCTGGTGACATGGCTCTGGAGATGACAGTGTTGATTGCACAGACATTCATGTTTCCCAGAGAATGAAGTTTACTGACTTTAATGATGCTCTGACTTTTCCTCTACCAGCACTGTGAGGTTGACATTTTTGTTTTTTAGGGAAATATCTCAAGAAAGCACAGCTCTGATGGGAATGTCATCATTTTGCAGGTATTTTGGTAGAAACCAAAGTTTTATTTTGACCCGAGGATGGGGTTAGATGAAAAGTTAAGGGATCACTAAGGTTGGTACAATTCATCCTTGGGGGAAATGTAAATTCGCTGCCAAATTTCATGGAAATCCATCCAGTAGTGGAGATATTCTACTAAATATAAATGTCAGCCTCACAGTGGTGGTAGTAAAAAGTCAGGGGATCACTAAAGTCAGTAGCATTCCTCCTCTGGGAACCATGAATGTATGTCAGAGCTCTAACTAAACTTTTTTCAATGCGAGGAGCTTATGTAATCCGTCACACTTCTGAAATCACTCACTGCGAAAGAAAAAGAGACGGAGAGATTGATCGACAGGTAGACAGGTAGAGAGAGTTGTGGGGAGTGTCGTCCCCTTCTTTGTCCCTTTTTCCTCAGTAGTTCAATTTTTCCGGAGTGGCTCCTGGTGACACCAGACAGTCCAAAATCCCACCACCACTTCAGCACTCCATTGTAACTGCCTGACAGCTGTGACAGGTACGGTGCTTTCAGATGTCACTGTCACGCTTCATCTTTTTCACTGTGTGCGTGTGTGTGTGTCAGAATGTTTGTGTACTCTTGAATGGTGTACTCTCTTGCAATTATACATTGACAACTTCATCAATGATTGTATAGTGGTAATCACAGTTGTATAAATCTTTTTAGACTAGGTCTATCTTCCATCCTGCGACAGTCCTGAAACATTTTATCATCCCTGATCAATTTTTTGAGGTTCTGTATGCGACATTCTGAGTTTTAGTATAGCAGTAAACATGTTTTGTGGTGTGAAGATAAAATGGTGTCCTGAGCAGAAACGGACCAATCCTATTCCCAGGTCGTCAAATATCAAAGCTTTGTAAGGCCCTTACGCTCTCTGGCATCTCAATGAGACGTTAATGTGAACCCATGCTCGGCAATATTTTGCGGCAAGTGCAACTATCGTAGAATAAGGTGCACGGATGTCTGCGTAGGGATGGGAGGAAGGGGAGGTGGATGGGTGAAACACAGACTTTCACCCCGGAGACCACTGTTCATAACCCATGTGAAAGTGCTGTCAGCGCTGTTTTAACTTAATGTTATGTCCATCGGCGAGGTACTTTCGTAATTCACGTGATGTATTTACGTACTTATTTTAACCCAAAGCATTTTTTCTAAACCTAGCCAAGTAGTTTTATCATCTAAACCTAACCACAGCCGTTTGACAACGTTAATCATGTGTTACAACGTGTTTCTCCCAATAAATACCTATGCATCACTAACAGACCACAAAAGGTGCGTCTTACAGAGAGCCAAACGGTCCCTCTGGTGTCAGTATCGGACACTGAAGGGTTTGAGAAAGCATCAGTATTTGACAACCTTGGATGAGAACGTGTTGGCAGTGACTGAAGTTACACTACTGTGCGTGTCCTCTGCGTGCATGTTAGTGCATGTTAGTCCGTGTGTGTGTATCCCATTGGCTAGCTAATCACCGCTGCTCTACTCTCCACTCAAAAGAGTAGCCTCCACCTTTTGGTTTCCCCCTTTCCCAGTTAACACAACTAGCTCTGTTAGCACTGTTGCCATGGTTAATGCTGTTCACGCTGTTAGCACTGTTAGCTGTTGGCTCAGCCACCTCCATGTTGAGAACAGTGTGCAGTCAGCCTGAATCAGATTTAGAATCACAGATACACTCTGAATGTCACGTAGAGCTCCCTTAAAATTTCATGGCAACCCATCCATTAGTTCAGTGGTTCCAAAGTGGTGGTTCAGGCTCCAAAAGTGGGTCGCAGGTCCATTGTGAATGGGCTGCAGGTGACTCGCAAATGTTTCAAGTTTGTCAAAAGGACAGTTTATATTGAAGTACAGTGAATTTCTGGCACAGAGCTTTTATTTTGAAGTGCTGTTTCCTGCTGTAGAGTGAGTGACGAACAGATTACAAACAGCTACTTGACAGAGACGGCAAACTAACTCGACTAAATGGCCAAACCCAAGTATGATGCTGAATGTATTACACTGTGTGAATCATGAATTAAGGACTATGGGGAAATCTGGACCCCGTGGCTGGACCAGTTGGGAACCACTGCAGTAGTTGTTGAGATATTTCAGTCTGGACGAAAGCAGTGAACAGGCTGAGTGTGGGGCTCAGAGGTAGAGTGAGTCGTCTACTAATCACAAGATCGGCAGTTCAGTCTCCGGCCTCTACAGTCCACATGTCTAAGTATCCTTGCGCAAGATACTGAACCCCAAATTGCTCCTGATAGCTGTTCCATTGGTGTGTGAGTGTGCATGAATGGTTACTGAGTAGCAGGTGGCACCATGTATGGTCGCCTCAGCCATCAGCGTGTGACTGTGTGTGAATGGGTGACTGTGACATGTGGTGTAAAAGTGCTTTGAGTGGCGCAAGACTAAAAAAGCGCAATACAAGTGCAGTCCATGTACCATGCCAATGAACTGACACGGTCATCCCTAGAACCACACTGCAAGCATGGCTATAAACTACAACCCAACATCTTAAAGTCACAGTCCAGCAGCCGATGCTCAGGGCTCTACCATTGCCGGCTCCTTACAATAGGTTTATCTTACTGAGACAACCTCACCTCTTCATCAAAAATGATATCATATGCGTACAGCTCCCTCAGTTTTCTAAATTATCGTCTCACTTTATAAAGTAGAGTGATGTCACCCAGCTATGTGCCTTTGTTGGCTAAAAACTTCTCAAGACTTATGTCAGATTAACTTCCTGTGAGTTGCAACTTGTTTTCTATTTCATCTCCCTCCCCTATTTGCATTTGTATTGAATCCACTCTGCTTCTTCACTTTGCTATTATGATTTTTTTCATTCCTTGTCTCATACACGGCCAGTCTCTGGTTACAGGAAGGACTGGTGCCAGGAACTGCATTATACTCTACTCACTGTAAGTGCATCGGGCTAAGAGTGTTAGCTAAATCTGAAAGGAAAAGCACTGTTCCATTTTATTCAAACTGACCGCTGTACCTTTGAACACACTTGGCTGTACTCTGGTTATAGCACTTAGACGCCGACACATAACCTGTACGCACAACAATGTAATGTAAAGCTGGAGGTCTGTTGAGGTCTTTGACAATGGGATAACATTGTCCATGTGGGAGTCTAATGGTCTTGTATCTTGTACCTTCTGGGCCATTTGGAGTTCATTTTTCCACATATGTACTTATTTCGGCTGCTTTTCTCTCACAAATCCCCTCGACCAAACGGGAAGCATCTGACAATTGCTGAAAAATTGTTGCCATTAATACACTATGCCACAGTATGCTCAGCAGCGGCTCCGCAGTGTTACATCTCTGTGGAGTGGAATGCTGCAAGGACAAGAGGGATGAGTGTTTGCCAAATATGTTTGCTCACTTCAGCCGAGGGCTAAAGAGAGACCGCAAAGTGACATCTCTCACATTCTCTGTAGCATCAACAAACATGTCTCCCACCAAAGCAGAGGCTGACCCAGTGCCTGAAGCTAAGGTCGCTCCGTCCTGCAAGTTTCTTGATTTTACTGGCCATTCACAGGGCTGCAGCTCATATGCAGAACTAAAGTGTAGAGTATCAGAATTGTAAGAGGGAAATTCAAGTCTGATTAGGTCCAGTTGTGTCACTACAGCCAGCCAGCAGTCATCATTTCCTTTGTAATGATAACAGAGAACATGACATTGTGTGTGGATGATAAACTATTTATGCACTATATTTAAAATAACACCTACTACTGACAATCATTACCCATGAGTCAGAGCAGCTATCGTCAACCACCCTTTGCACTTGTGATTAAATTACTATGCAGATGTTGTCATATGCTGTATGTATGTGCGATTGTTGTTGCTCCATCTGAGTGGACGTCCTCTCGCCCCTGACTAGAGGTCTGCTCTGGTCTCGCCTCAGGCATGTGGTGCGACCTCGCGCTCCCTGCATGGCGACATGGCAGCGATGCTGTGAAATGTCACTTTTTCCGTTGCTCACAGAGGCAGCGAGTTGCTGCAGGACATTATCCATGGTGGTGGGAAATAAATGGAACACGAGTCACTGTTAAAGGTCAGACTACAAGGCTCATGTATACAGGCCAGTACAGCTGTTTTCCTTTTGAGTACGAGGGAAATATATTCATATTACACACAGAACAACAAATATAGACATAACATTTTAGTCTTTGCTCACATTTTTATGACTTTGATTTAAAGATCTAATTGTTTTTATGCACACAAAGACTCTCAAATATTGGTTACAGATTTGTTTAAATACGCAATAGCGAGCACCTCTCATTTTCAAAAATAATCCATCCACCAACCAATTGTTGTATCAGCTCTCTGAGTGGCTGGTCTGAGACAGTCTTGCAGGTGAAGGCACCGGATGTTGAGGTCCTGAGCTGCTGTGGTTACACATGGTCTGTAGTTATGAGGCTGGTTTGATGTACTGCCAAATTCACAGACATTAGAGACAGCTTATGGTCATGGGATGAACATTCAATTCCTGCAGTCAGCATGCAAAGATAATCCATCCACCTGACAGGTGTGGCATATCAAGATGCTAATTAAACAGCACCATAACTACACAGGCGTGCCTTGGGCTGGTTACAATAAAAGGCTGCTCTAACGTGCAGTTTGATCACACAGCATAATGCCACACATGTTGCAAGGTTTGAGGGAACATGCCATTGTCATGCTCATTTTATTACCATAAGCCATCTCTGCTGTCGTTACTGTGAATTTGGCAGTACATCCAACCAGCTGTACAACTGCACACCAGCTCAGGACCTCCACATCTGGCGTTTTCACCTGCAATACTGTTTGAAACCAACCACCTGAACAGCTGATGCAACAATTGGCTTTTGATGGATTATCTTGGAAAAGGAGAAGTGTTCACTATCACAGATTTTAACAAATGTGCAACCAAATTTTGAGGGAAATACCTCTGTTGTGTCTAGGGCTGCCCCTTAATAGTCGACCAAACGTTTGTTGACCAAAAAGGTCATTAGTCGGCAAGATTTCATTGGTCACTTAGTCGCAAAAAAAAAAAATAAAACATGAAACTCCATTAGGAGCTGCGCCTTGTCAAAATAAATCAAAACCTATATGTCTGGACCATGTGGGAATTTAATTTGAAAGGACAGACACAGGAAGAGGCCACCCTCAACAGTCAGACAGGAGTCAGGTTAATTTCCAGGGCTGGTACCTGCGGTTATTCCACAGGCTAGTTAATAACATGTCAGGCAGGAAATCCAAAGCGTGGGATCATTTTGAGAAGGTGAAGGATGAACCCAAGGTGATGTGTAAACTCATCTTCACTGGTCGACTACAAACATGACATATCATCTGAAACATGGAAGTAGCTACATGCCCATTAGCCACTTAGCACAATCATTACTGCTTTGCCGACAGCGTCATTAACAGGCGGCTCACTCAGTGTGTGACGTGCACTTGTAGATAAAATATAGGCCTATATTAATGAAGGTTCATTAGTACGGTTTTGTACTTCTCTGTAATGTAGCACAGTGTTAACAATGTTACTGATACTATTCTTTCTCACACCTTCAACTCAAACCATTGTGTTGCCCCGCCCAAAATATATCATCTAATAATCAAATTAATATCGTAAACATTCAGGCGACTAGTCGACTAATGGCCCTAAATGATGACTATTGGTCGACTAGGAAAATTCTTAGTTTGGGACAGCTCCAGTCGTGTCCATAGAAAGATTCTTAGATCTTTAATTTAAACTTGTGAAAAATGGGAGTTTTTATGTTTTTGTTCAGTTTATGATGTTGCTGAATAGTATTTCTCTAAGTGTGAAAATAATGGCAATGTGAAAATTATTTTGACTCCAGTACAAACAAATGTTGGCTGGTTGTCAACATAAAAGACACTAATACAAACCCCTTTTTTAAAGAAAGCATTCTCTCTGTATTCCAAGTTAATAACAAAAATGTGTGAATGTTGTGAAGTCAACATGTACAAAATATTACTGCTGGCTCCCTTTCAAAGCAAGCACTCAGAAGAACCTCTGAAGTGAATAGGTCAGGACAGATCACTCATAGAGATGAAAAGCACTGCCAGCTACAGTGTTAAATTGTATTATAAGGTCATAGAGATAAAATACTTGACTGAAGTAAAGTGCATCTTGAAAATTAAACTGCACCTTATAAATAAGTGGTTTTGATTGGGGATTGATAAATTAACAGAATAAATAAACTTTTGCTGCTTAGTATGCTGTATTTACTGCTGGCCTGCTGCAGTCATTAAGTGGCTGACAGTGGCAGGTCAAAGCATTGCCTTGCATTATAACAGAGCAGTCAGGAGTTTGCTTTGTCTTCATACTCTGTAACTTGCAATTAAAGATTTTGTTTGTTTATCTGATCGTGACAAACGAGTTGTCACCTTTATGTAGAGGCCAGCCAGTTTGACATTGTTTTGACACAATTTGAATTTTGTTATTCAAGATTTGAGTTATTATCATAGAAATACAATGAAAGTATAATGAACATTGAACTGTTTGTTGTGATCATTTGACAGGAACAAAAGAAAATGGTGATTGTTGTTAGTTGTTATGGTGAAAACGCATGTCAATAAGGACATGCAGTGTGTCACACTCACTAGTTTTCAGTGGGACCCAATAAGTATAACAAACTCACCATTGTCAATGATAATTAAGTCCCAATGTCTTCAGACAAGTACTTCCTAGTTAACAGCATCTTAGCTTGTTACTGTTGCTAAAATCAGTCATATTTGTTGCCATATCAAACTACAAACATTCTTCAACAAAAATAAACAAGTTCCAACCATTAAATGTGATCAGTTTTTGGACCTTGTCCACCTTTGTGTCAGGATCAGCTGCAGACTAGTCTGAGTGGGCGGAAGTTCGCTGCATAGATCGGCCTCTCATTGGGCGGAACGAGCCACCTGCTGAAGTCCCGCCCTACCACCTCCGGTTGTGCAGCAGTTTTCAACTGTTTTCAACACGTCCTTTACTAACTTTTGCGGTGTTTGATCTTGCGGGGATGTAGCCATTTTTCTGCCATGGTTCGCGTCCTGTAGGCGATATTTTTGTGGGCGTGTTACACCAAAACCTGTTTCCCCCGGCAATATTTTTGCATGTGCACCGTTGCTGTGGCACCGCCCAGAATGATTATGATTGGTTAAAGAAATACAAGCAGCCGGGCGTGTTTTTCCTCCAATCTCAAAGTGAGAGTCGGCGCAGCCAGACCTTTCTTTTCTTGAAAAAGGTCTGGTGAGCGAGACTAGCTGCAGACTGACTTGGCAGAGATGGCTGCCATCTTGTTTTCACATGGATTAGTGTATTGTGCTCTTACTACCACTAGATGGCACAAGAAAGTGTCCACTAACGAGGACAACAGGTCTAAGTTAAGCAGAATGAAGTATAAGGTGCAGTAAAGCTAGAATGTGATGTTCTCATATTAGGACACAAGGTCTCAGGAGGATAAACAGAAAGATACAACCATACACTAATCCAAGTTTCTCTTTTAACTGAACTAAAACTAACGTTAGTTTAGTTTTACTGCCTTGTAAACTCAGTAAAACATAGTTTGTTCAAACTTGACATCACTGAGTTTGTTGGGAAAACCTGTTCTGCACACTGTTTATCTCTGCAGTCTCTGTGTCTCAGCTGTCCACTAAGCAGCATCTCTCACTCGTTCTTTGGAGGCAGCTACAGTTTAAGTTTACATGTTTTAACAAATGTGCAATTAATGGCAACAACAGTAACAGGGAAATAACAGTTACGGTAGTATTTTAAAAGTGAAGGACTGCTTTTTTGAAAACATACCACTACAGTGCTTATTTGGTTGATATTGCAAAACCTCACCTCAGTGACTATATTGCCCTTTTTAAATAGGAACTGTGCAAAATTTGCAGGAAAGCCCAATCAGTCGTCTTTCAGCATTGGCAGTGTAAAAACAAAATCGGGGAGTGCAGCGAAATGCTGCATAAATACTTTTGTTTATACAGAATGCGGCTGTTACGGGGCAATGGAGGGCGTGAGCAAGTAACAAAATGTGTAGCTGTGACATAAACAGTGACGTACTCCGAGAGAAGTTGCGGCTGGTCAAACCTTAGGCGATTCTCTGGTAAGTTGGCCCATCCTTCACCGTCCCCGTCATCTGCCAGTTAATGGTCTCTTTGTTTGCAAGGACAAGGAGGGTGCGCAATTCCATGTCTCCCCAGTTGCTCATCTCTACAGTCTGTCAGGTTTGCGTTTCCCTCTTGCTACTAGCTACTTGCTAATTCCTGCTATCAGCTGTTTCCTGTTTATCCACCGCCAATGGGTCGCACGTGCAGCATCATCAACAGCTCCTCCCACAAGTCTTCAACAGCCCCTCCCGTGACGGAAGGGTGGCTCATTCTTTTTAAACCAAAAAGGTTCTGCCAATATGTCTACCCAACGAGGTGCAAAATTGGGCGCCTTGGATCAACTCGCCAGTCCGGCTCTGTGTGTCTAAACGCCCGCAGCTTGCCAGCAAAAGGGCCCAACATTCGCCGAAAATCTGGCAGTGTAAAAGGGGCTTAAGACTTGCCACCCATTGGTTTGTTTATACAGAAGTTAGACCACTACAACCGTTGCAATGGCAACAGTACACATGAAAATGGCTGCCGCACTGACCATCCTGCTACATTAGTTTGAAAACTCAGTTTTGGCCCACCATACTCACTAAATTGTCATTTTCCGAGGCTGAAATATCTCCAGAGGATGAATTGTAATAACTTTGACGATACCTTAACGTTTCGTCCAGCCTCAGCTGCACTTTGTGTTCAGTTCTAATTAGCAAATTTTACAAAGCTAAAATGCTAAATCAAGATGGTGAACACGATTAACATTATACCTCAACATCAGCATCCCTTTGAGCACGTTAGCATGCAGCCATTAGCATTTAGCTTAAAGATTCTCATGTTTGATTTTTATCATTAGGGGTGTTTGTTTCTGTTTACCATTATGTGTTTGCAGTTTATTTAGTTTATGATAATAGAGCTTTTTATCTTAAGTTGTCATAGATGAGCTGCCTGGTGCGTAATGAAGATTTATGGCTTCATCTATTTTTATTTCAGCAGAGTTATTACTTTACTGTTACTGCTTCTGTGCTGGTGATTCAGACTGGAAATCTTTTTCAGCTGAAAAGTTATATCCTCCCCGACAGAAGAAGCTTTTTCAAAGAGAAATGTTCTTGTCTGTCTGAGACAAAATGTTCAGAGCTGGAGACTACTGTGCTCTCTGCTCTGATGAACTGAGATCTAAAGACAAAAGTGTAACGAATCAAAGATCACCCATTTATACACTTAACTTTTCTAAGCATAATAATTCAGCGTCAAGACCAAATCACAGTCACACGAATAAATTACATATTAAAGATGTTCCAACACTCAGCAGAGCAAGTCTTTTTTATTTAATTATCACATGTACAACATAACAGTCACCCCCTTTACTCCCTCAGTGAATTTCTTTCCCACTGTGGATTATTAGAACAATATTAATTTCACAACACTTCAGTCTTATGTGGTGAGTGATTATTCTTTTTTTTTTAATATTAAAAGCACTTGTGGTTTAAGAAAATTAGTGTCATCTCAGCCCACGAGTTTTTTTGTCTGTCCAGATTTTCTTTTGAACTTGTTATATGAAGAGGAACAGCAGAGTTCATTCCCTGACATTTATGAATAACTCGGAACATTTTGCGTGCATCGTATTGTGCTTCATTGACTTAAACACTTAAAGAGAGAGTAGCATTTCAAAACAGGAAACATAACAGAGGTCGAGACCAGCGCTGCTACTGCTGGTTCCTGCAAGGGGATCTTTCCAATTATTATTTTTTCACTTTCTTCTCTATACTCACTTTTTTTCTGTCCTTGTGTTTCATTTGCTAACCAGCCTGTTTGTGTCCATGACCATATTTGTCCACTTGTTCGAGTAAAAGCAATAAAGAAAAATAGCTTTTGCCACAACAATGACCTCCCCATGATGAGAACACGGCCACAGAGAAAAAATAACAAGGAGAGTTTTGCTAAAGATGGACAAACAAATCCTCAAAGAACTCCACAGGATAGCATTGGTTCTTGTTTTCATCATATCGTCCTTTATGCAGTGCAAAGATCTGACAAGAATTCACCAATAAATTAAGTTCATGTGCAGTATGTGCGCTACGCACAGGTCAGGCTGCCGGTCAGACTCCGGTCCTACATGAGCACGCAGCTTTTGGCCCGGTCCTTTCTAATGGCAGGTGGGTGCTCATGAATCTCAGTCCGGGGCGGCTGCTGGGAGACCCGCTTGAGTCCGCGACGTGAGCCGGCACGTTTGAGCTGAGGCCGATGGATACGGGACACAGACGCCAAGGTGGTGACGTGGAAAACATCACGGACGCTGTTCTCCGAGTACTTTGAGGTGCACTCTGTGTAGGCCACAGCACCGATCTGCCTCGCCAAATTAGTGCCCTGCAAACACAGAAGAACAGAATATGGGTCTGTTAAGATACACAGTGAAGACACAGGCAGCACATCCAGCAGACAACCTGCAAGATTTACATTCATTTCGAGTTGTGTTTCTGGCTACCTGAGGAATGCAAATCTAATATTTACTTTTCTTTTTAGCTCTCATTTTGGTCTCCCCCATCTCCTACGAGAAATGTCTGGCTCTTTAGCTGCTTGTGATTAACTTTGTTATCTGTTTACCATCTGGTGTGTGGGGTAGGTAGCATACACTTGCCTGCTGCTGCTGGGAAAAAAAGGTTGATCAGAAGAATCCTGAGACTGAACCAAAACAGTAAGTTTGCAAGTAGTAAAACCAAAACCCAAAAGCTTAAACGGAAACCTCTGTATTTTTTTTAACCTGGGCCATATCTCCCCATGTTTTTTTGTCTAAGTCAGGGGCTTACATAGAGACAGAGCAGGAACCCCATGCTACATACTATATTGTATAAAACTGAGTTGCACTTGAAATAATTCTCCGAATATTTCTTGGTCTTCTCTCATTTGCGCTTGCCTGTAGTTTTGCACTTTTACCAGTGGTTTCTGAGGTGGACGGTATGTTAGTCTTTCAATCCATTGTGGCTCACAAGAAGGTCCATTTACTTGGAATAATAATACAGCTAATTGGCCAGTATGTTTTAATAGTACATAAATGTTTGGTAACTAGTTCACCTTGCGGTTATGGATAAGTGCTGCACAATGATTAAACGTTAGCTAGCTAACATGATTGCACAAGAATTCATGGATAACAGCCTATCATTAATGTTGTGTACTGTAAATTAATTATTTTTTGTTAATGAATAGGCCAGTTTACCTTTGCTAATAATATGTTGTTTCATGTTAATGTGTATTTTCTGACATTTTGATTTTTGGAGAAAAAAAATAAACTTTAGACTTTAAATCATCAAACAATATTTTGGCGGCCCCCTGTAGTATCTCTGAGGACTCCCTTGGGGGTTGCAGCCCCCCTGTTGAAGACCCAGGGTCTAAGTGGCTAATTGAGACAACAACTTTACTGGGAACTTTTCCAGTATTGACAGAGACTGCTGCAGCTGTAGCAGTGAAACAGGCTGCATTTTAACCCCTACGGACAATTGTGCACCGACAATTTCTGTCAAATAAAAGTGCTTGTATTTATCACTGACAGGCTCAGATCGTTATTTTAAGTGTTTGACAGTATTACTGAAAGGCCCCTACAGAGAAATGAAACATTTTTCAATACCTTTCACTTATCCAGTTTGTTTATTAGTATGTGTAACCAAGTCTCATTCTGAAATCTACTGAAAGAGATTTCAGAACATGACTTCTCCTTGAGTGAGACTTTGTCACAATAACAAACAGACAAGCAAAATGTTATCAGACACTCACAATAACAATCTGAGCCTGTCGGTGGCAAAAACAAACCCCATAAATAGACATAAACAGATGATGCACAGTTGCCCTTGGACATCACATTGCAGTCTGATTCACCACTACGGCTACAGGGATCTCTTCAATACTGGACCAATTTCAAAAATTGTTGTCTCTGTTAGTCACTTAGACACAAAAACATGTGAAAAACAAGGCCATGATAAAAAAATAAAGTTTCCATTTAAAGACCCTAAAAGGCTCCAAAGTGGGGAGGAGGACTGCAGTCGGGTTGTAATTCTTTATGGGTCCATCACCACGGGCATCGACTTTCATATTGCATTTAGTCATCTGGTCCATTATAACTATTAAAAAGATTAGTGCAGCTTTGAAACTCAAACATTTAATAAGCCCCATCCTTCAGTTTGTGTGTGTTTGTAGTCCAAAAGAGGGTGAGTCACCTCAAGAGCTGCTGAGAGCTAGTACTTAGAGCTGTGACAAACAAATTGTGTGTATGTGTACGAGAGAGACAGGGGGGGTCATCATGGTGGAAAGGATGCATTTTGCATTCTTAAACGTCCCTAAACCATGTTGAACCTCTGACATGCTGTTGGAAGCTTCGTGTATTACAATAGAGTCAAAATCAAATACTTAATTTTTGCAACACTCTTCTGAAGCATTCTCTAAGTTTATATTATCCCCCATTTGTTACATGCTGTTATATTATCCTTGCTTTATCCATTTGTGGATATCAGACCATTGGTCTCGGTCATGAACAGTAAACATCCCCCTCCTAATAAAAGCCTACGCTCTCAGAAGCATGATAGCTAGCTGGTGCACACAAAAAGCTAAGATCCTCCACACAGCCATGAAATATTCAAGGCCTATCTGTGCAGCTGTAAAACCCGAGCGTAAAAGCTCATCTTATTCCCAGTAGTGGTTATCACCATCTTAAATCTGGACTGGTTGTATATGGCGCTTTCATTTTGCTTACCTGTCCTCCAACAGCACTCACTCTGTGCTGGGATGTATCTTGTAATAAAGAAAGGAGAGTCTACATTTTGTATTGATTTAACCAATCCTTCTTTAGATCTCATAAAAAGCACCTCCGCTGTGTTGCCTTCTCACTATCTGTTGAGTTTCTCACTTAATTTCATTCTGTCTTTCTGGAGTGTGTCATCAATTGGATTCATCAACTTCCTTGGCAATGAAACGTCGACACTGTGTGACAGTGTGGGTGTTCAGCCATCAGTGTTAGCGATATCCCGTATTGTAGGAGTATCTAGCAGTCAGATGTGGTAATATTATTCCTCCTCTATGAAAAAACATTAAAGGCTCGAGCTGTGCTTCCAGGGAGGCTGCATTATTTTTGCATTAATGGAAGCGTTCCAACACTTCACGTCTCTATTTTGACGCCGTTAAGCCGATTACAGCGGTAGTCACACAGTTAGTGTGCGGTTCATTCTGGCGAATGCACCTCTCCTGGGGATCACATCAGTTGGTCAAGTGGCTGAAATGTAAAGGTCCCAGTTTGATGCTGTTCGTAATGCAGCCCTTTGAATGGGGCCTGTTAAGAAAAGCGCTGTGGCAACACTTTAAAGTACAAATTCAGTCACTTTCAACCTGTGCTCTATTTTCCATCTTTTTTGTATTAGTAGTCCAGTGTGCAGGATTTAGGGGCCTTTGCTGGCAGCGATGGTATACAATATTTATAACTAGGTTTCAGAGGTGTGGACTCGAGTCATATGACTTGAACTTGAGTCAGATTTGAGTCACAAATTTGATGATTTGAGACTTGACAAAATAACAAATAAAAAACCTGAGACTTGACTTGAACTCAAACACCAATGCCTCGTGACCTCACATGGACTTGAGCCTTTTGACTTGAAAATACTTGACTCTTTCTCCCAAAGGTTAAAAAGTATGACGAATCGTGTCATTTCCCTATTCATTCCCAGCAAGCTGACACCTTTTATTTTTAATTTTTTGGAGGGTTTTTTTTTTATTTACCTTTATGAGATAGCATAGTTTAAGTGTGAAGGATGGGAGGGAGAGGGCCAGAGGCTGAAACCTACAGCCGCTGCGGCAAGGATATTGCCTTCGTCTATCGGACGCCTGCTTTGCTCACTAAGCTGCTGGGTGCCCCACAAGCTGACACTTTAATGTTAATAACCGTGTATCAGCGGTGTGGACTCGAATCACATGACTTAGACTTGAATCAGGATCAAGTTATAAATTTGACTTTAGATTTGACTTGGACTTTAACACCAATTACTTGTGACTTCACTTGGACTCGAGCCTTTGAACTTGAAAATGCTTGATTACTTTCCCCCAAGTTCAAATATTAAAAGTATGTTATTTAAAAACTGTGCCATGAATCAAATAATTTCCCTTCATTCTCTGAGTCAGTTAACATTAACGCTATTCACTCCCAGCAAGTCAACACTTAATTCCCTAGGTGATTCAATTAGTTTGAACCAATCCAACAGCATCCAGTCAAGTTGCAGGAGAGAATTATTAAAGGTCTAATGTGTAGGACTTACACATTAGACGTACAAAAACTGGTCAACAAAAAACAAACTGCAGTGTGCAAAACGTGCAGGTTGAAAATCATAGACGCAACAACTTCCAACAAACTTGTTTTAACAAATCTAAAGAGGCATTCATGATTTTTGCAAATTTAGTATGTTTTTACTTCATTGTTAAAATGACATTTCGTGAAAAACACATTATGACTAGTTTAGGACTTGAAACTTAAAGTTTAGGACTTGGGACTTAATTTGGGACTTGACTCGAGACTTGACTGTCTCAGAGTCCTGCACCTGGTCGGGTACCCAACAAAAAAACATATATAGAACAAGTAAAACAAATGAAAAAGATGTGCAGTTATTGTGTAATACTTTGACATCGAAATCACTATTATCAAACCACAATTCCTTTTATTCTAAAAGTCAGTGACACAAGTCAAACGTTTGACCCCATCATCAGATTCGTCACCAACATGGAGGACTCCAGTGATGACACTTTGCAGCCCAAGCATGAGGTCGCAGCCTACATCGAGTTCAAGACACCTATGGAGGATCTTTTTGAGATTTTTTGGTGGTGGAAGAGAGTTGTTGCATAGCGATGATACACCATCTCATCTAGGTGTATTGGTGTGAACCAGCAGATTTTTAGAACGTTGTAGAAGGGCGCATTGCAAGCAGCTGCATGTTTCAATTCGTCTCATTGCGAATCTCTGGTCTGAACTGGGCTCTAGACGCTTGGCACAGGGGAGAAGCTTCAGTTCTGCAACCTCACCACTAGCGGCCACTAAGTCCTACACATTAGACCTTTAAGCCACAGTGTCATCAATTGTTTGACCACAGAGTTACTGTGCCTCCATATTAGTTTCTGCCAATACAATACTATAAAGTGAATGGAAACACAGTTCAGCCTCAGATGCACCTGAAGTGTGTTTCACTGTTGAATGTTCACGCTAGAAATGCACTTTTTTTTTTTTTTTTGCAAAAACAGGTAATTAAAATAATGTGTAGTCACTGTTGTCACAGTTTGGATGCAGCTAAATTGGACACATATAAGAGTAAACTAAACAAGACATACTCTGGGTGCCTTTGGGATGATTATTTTAAGTGTTCTTTAATTAGAGCTGCACTGGAAAGCTACAGTAGGCATTCAGCCAAACAAGGTTAAGGTGCCCTCACAGTGAGGATTCTAGTCAGCGCAGATGGGAAAGAAAGAGTTTGAAAGTTTAAAACTGCTGCTGTTACACTTTCAGGAAAACATTTGGAGTCATCAGAGGTTTCCCTTAATTTGGAGCTAAATCACTTCATCCAGAGAAAGTAATCTGAGATCTTGATGGAGCAATTTTGATGCCATTACTGACAGGAAAATGAGGGTGGTTACCTTTGTTTTGTCAAAGGTATGAGAAAATATTAATATGTTGACAAAAGGCTGCCAAGAAGTGTGAATTCACATTTACATGAAAATAGGCTATTAAAATTCATGCATGCCACTGTTCATCGCTCCAAGACACAAACAAAACAATTGTATTATCGCGCATCCGGCTGTTTGTCTCTATCTTTGCTCAGTCCCAGCTCTTTTATTCTCCTTGTGTTTTCATATTTGTGGAAGTTATGATCTGAAGCAAATGTCATTCTCCCAATTCATTTTCAGAAGTTTTGTTTATGTGCACAGAGAAACAAAGTAATGGGTGTCATTTGTCTGGGACGATACTATTAAATTTGTTCGTAAATCAGTGATACTATAGGCAAATGAAAATTGCTGCAGCGGAAAATTGCAAAGTACTGTACATTTGAAACCATATCTCATGCATGTTCCAAATATTGTAATGTTAAATAAATTAAATCAATAGTGTTCAGTTCGGTTAAATTACCACTGCGTTGTTGGGCTATGGTTGCAGGAGCAGCAGTTAATTTCAAGCTAGGTTTGACACTGTTGATGCAAACAGATAAAGAGAGATGAGTGGGGTTTTTCTCTGCGCTCCTCACCTGTTCGTGGGTGACAGGGATGAGTCTGTGTTTGGAGAGCTCTCTCATGACGTTGAGGTCCGTCCTCATGTCCAACTTGCAGCCGACCAGCACCACTTTGGCATTGGGACAGAACTCCTGCGTCTCCCCCTGCCACTGTGTATCAAGAGACAAACACATATCAGGCACAGGGTCATTATAAATCAAATAGAGGTTTAACTGAGGGTAATACAGGACATGTCATTGCAAAACAAAGGGCTCTAATCTGCTGCTACAACAGCCTCCACTCTGCTGGGATTGGCTTTTCACAGGAGTTTGGCACCTGGCTGCAGGGATTTGTTCCCATTCATCCAAAACTGCTGGATGGGTTTAAGGTCAGGGCTCTGAGCATGCCAATCAAGTTCATCCACGCTAAAGAGGGAATAACAATCCTGATAACTGCTGCCACAAAGCTGGAAGAGCATTGTCTACATAACATTGTATGTTACATCATTAAGATTTCCCAAAGATTAGAACAAAAGGAGTCTGAAAAACACTGTAAAGAATGTGGTGATGTAGATGTGGTTGTTTTTCTTGAGAGGCCACTGTGTTAAACAGCTGTTCTTCTCTTTTATTGTTTGTTTTTTATGTTGTATAAGTTGTATTTTATATGGTTTTGCACGACTGCTACCTTGGCCTCTCTAGTAAAGCAAATTTATTTATCTCAATGGGACTTTCTGGTATAATAAAGGTAAAATAAATAAAATGTAGACATTTTTTGGTCATATAATTTAGTAGTCACACATCCCTGTAACCTAGAAACAGCTTCTTTCTTGTTCTTTCAATAAAGTCATTTGAATACCATCTGAAAGGGGCCTATTATGCTTTTCCTTAGTTTCTGTCATATATGTAATGTTACATTGTCAGACGTTCATATTAAACTTATTCAAGTTTCAAATAATGAAATATACATGAGAAAAAGTAATCCCTGTGATCAAAAACTTCAGGCTTTAGACCGTTCTGAATACTCTGTTGCCAGTGTTTTTTCAACCTGGTCTCACTCCCAGGTAGTCACATACCGATGCATGGTCAGCAGCCCTCGGTGTCAAATACCAACACACATAGCCACCCCTTAGCGGCAGTATGTGACGCATTGGGTGATGGCATTGTTTAACTTCAAAGCAAATGCCATTGCATAAAGAGCAAGAAAGTCTGTATAGGGCAGTAGGGAGTTGAGCTGGATGGGTCAAATGAACTGAGACATTCAAGGCAGGATACCGCAGTTTGTTTCCCGCGTGAGACCAAAAGTAAATGAAGTTATTTTAATAACCCTGTTAAAGGGAAATTTCGGTTTATTTCAACCTGTCTCCTATCGTCCTAAATTTGTTTCAAGTGACTAGTGACATAGAAATAATAGTTAGCATGTTAGCCGTTAGCCTAGATACAGCCGGGGCGCATAGTAGCGTCAGACCTGTTAAAACGTCAGTGAACGGGCATACTTCAAGTGCAAAG